>NC_091978.1:278807194-279107194 GCF_044704955.1 Pristiophorus japonicus
TCCCTTCTTGTCTATCTTTCCGAATCGTCAGATACCCCTGTATGTTTAATTCCCAGTCTTGGCCACCCTGCAACCATGTTTCTGTAATGGCCACCAAATCATACCCATTTGTAATGATTTGTGCCGTCAACTCATTTACTTTATTTCGAATGCTGCGTGCATTTAGGTAGAGTGTTTTGATCCTAGTTTTTAAAACCATGATTTTTAGTTTTGACCCCTCCTGCAGCCCCTTTATATTCAGTGGCCCTTTTTGTTTTTTGCCTTGGGTTTCTCTGCCCTCCACTTTTACTCATCTCCTTTCTGTCTTTTGCTTTTGTCTCCTTGCATTGGTTCCCATCCCCCTGCCATATTAGTTTAACTCCTCCCCAACAGCATTAGCAAACACTCCCCCCTAGGACATTGGTTCCAGTCCTGCCCAGGTGCAGACCGTCCGGTTTGTACTGGTCCCACTTCCCCCAGAACCTGTTGCAATGCCCCAGGAATTTGAATCCCTCCCTGCTGCACCACTGCTCAAGCCACATATTCATCTGCGCTATCCTGCAATTCCTACTCTGACTAGCACGTGGCACTGGTAGCAATCCCGAGATGACTACTTTTGAGGTCCTACTTTTTAAATTTAGCTCGTAGCTCCTTAAATTCGTCTCGTAGGACCTCATCCCTTTTTTTTTTAACCTATGTCGTTGGTACCAACGTGCACCACGACAACTGGCTGTTCTCCCTCCCTTTTTAGAATGTCCTGCATCCACTCTGAGACATCCTTGACCCTTGCACCAGGGAGGCAACATAACATCCTGGAGTCTCGGTTGTGGCCGTAGAAACACCTATCTATTCCCCTTACAATTGAATCCCCTATCACTATCACTCTCCCACTCTTTTTCCTGCCCTCCTGTGCAACAGAACCAGCCACGGTGCCATGAACTTGGCTGCTGCTGCCCTCCCCTGATGAGTCATCCCCTCAACAGTACTCAAAGCGGTGTATCTGTTTTGCAGGGGGATGACCGCAGGGGACCCTTGCACTACCTTCCTTACACTGCTCTTCCTGCTGGTCTTCCATTCCCTAGCTGGCTGTGGACCCTTCACCTGCGGTAAGACCAACTCGCTACACGTACTCACGTCATTCTCAGCATCATGGATACTCCAGAGTGAATCCACCCTCAGCTCCAAATCCGCAACGCGGTCCGTCAGGAGCTGGAGGCGGATACACTTCCGGTGTCCCTGACGCAGATGTAGTCGTCAGGAACACCGGAATTTCCTACTATATCAAACGACGCCATAGGGGACTCCACAGGGCTGTATTTGGTACACTATCACTAAAGCAGATAATTTCATTAAAACTGAATCTAAAGTATTGACACAGTCACCATAACAAAAAACAGATTATCTGGTCATTATCACATTGCTGTTTGTGCGAGCATGCTTGTGCACAAATTGGCTGCAGCGTTTCCCACATTACAACAGTGATTACACTGTAAAGCACTTTGAGATGTCCGGTGGTCATGAAAGGTGCTATATAAATCCAAGTCTTTCTTTCTGTAAATCCAGGTCCAATGCCTGTTTAGGATCCCAAAACAAAATTATTCAGAACAGGGCGGAGCATGCGCCACTAGTTGTTCCAGGTCTTCACAAAAAGGGAAGTAAATTTTTTTTTCAGATTAATTTCGGTGGAGCCAGGAGCTACTTAGGGACCGCTTGGTCGCAATCCCTTAGGCCCCGTGCGCCGGGCTGCATCAGGACGCCTAATTGGTGTCTGCAGCTCGCTGGTTTCATGCAGATGAGGCCCAAGGCCCAATTTTGATCGAGTCTCGGGCTTATAGCACGATCGAGCCGCCCATTTTGTTCTGCAAACTGATGCTATTCAAATTTCTCCCCAGGCTGCAGTGAGGTTTGGGGAGCCGGGGGGGAAAGAGAGAAGAGAAAGTGAAAGCGTTTTTTAAAATCTACATACCAACTCTAAAGATTAAGTCATCTTCAATTGGATTCTCTTTTCTTTTTCCAGTGCTGTACATGCTAGCTGGTCGTTTTACAGCCTTCTGTTTCACATGCCCACTGCCAGGTGACTTCACACGTCGTTTGACCCCATCAGACGTTGGAGAAAGATCAGTGGGTTTGACAACCCTCAACTTAAATGGACTTCCCTTAATATGCTGATCGTAAAGTCTGAGTGCGAGTGTAAAGTCACCCTCCTTTTGTTCTTTCTGAATGGTATAAAGGAAGTCATAGGTGCCATTTTTATTGTCAAGTATCTCCCCATCGACCACACTACCATCAGGAGATGCAATTTCGGCACTTAGGCATGCATTTCCAGTTTTCACAAGTTCTCCATCTTTATCCTTTGTTGTTATAGTAACAGATGTAGGATGACCAATCACGCAGTGTCTCAGTCCCTCGCCTGTCGCAACAGTCTCATAGGCCACTGCATTTGTGGTGATTATGGTACCTAAATTATGAATGGATTTCTTAAGTCCTTCAGTTTCCACCACAAACTCCAGCTGATCATTTTCTTGGGGTTGTAAAGGAAACTCCTGAACAGCTAGTTCATTTAACCTATCACCCATTTGCTTCTTAACTAAAAGAACTTCAGTTTCTGTCCCATGGTTTAGAGCTTGCTCAGTGAAGTTGCAACTACTCTTGATGCTTTCCTGACCCTGCAGTAGTGAATCCAGTTGTGCTTGGAGGACCTGTAACAAAAAATTAAAAAAATATCTGTACACCTCATTTTAAAATGCTCAAATCTCAGTAAATTGCATTTCTTTCACTGAAGTAGAGAGTACAACCCACAAAACAAACTTGCCCCCTGTGAACATTCGTGAAAGGTTAATGGCTAATGAATAGTTAATGCATCAATTGAGAAAGGAAAATTGTTGTTCAGATCAGACAAGGCAATGCAACTCAAAGATAATATACAAATCGTGGTTCACAAACAACTAAGAGGTTGGAGATGTCAGCATACCAACATCTTACATAAGCACCATGCCACCTTCCATGAAGGCAAGTTTATAATAATGATATTCTTATTTCTACTGGACTCATGCCTCCAACTAGATGTAGCCTATTTGATTGTGATGCCTTAGTCATTAAAAATATTGTGTGAATGTGTTAGATTTAGAGATTCCCATCTTCCAAGGGAGTTATCAATTGACTAAAGGTTACTAGATCGACCAGAGTTTAAGAATTACTTCCAACAGAAGTAGAAGTTTGTTATGAATGAATTCCATCATTTTTATAGTACATGGAGATCTCAAGATTAAATTAAAAAGGATACTATACATCTAAAATGCTGGTCAACAACTTTCATTTATGCAATGCTTTTAATGCTAAAATAAATCCCACGTTGCTGTAAAGGCAAGGGAGGAGATATTAGGAAGGTAGATCAAAAAGCTTGGTAAACTAGGTGGGTTTTACAGAGGGTCTTAAAGAAGAGGGAGGTGGAGCGCCAGAGAAGGGATTCCAGAGTGCAAGGTCTAGGCAGCTGAAGGCACATCAATGGTGGGGGTGGGGGGAATAGTAAATTTAGAGGAGGTTATATTGATGGGGAAGAACAAGGCCATGTGGGATTTGAACACAAGGAAAAAAACTTTAGATGTGAGGCATTGGGGAAACCAGGAGCCAATTTTGGTCACCAAGGTCAGCTGTGATGAGCATAGAAACATAGAAAATAGGTGCAGGAGCAGGCCATTCAGCCCTTCTAGCCTGCACCGCCATTCAATGAGTTCATGGCTGAACATGAAACTTCAGTACCCCCTTCCTGCTTTCTCGCCATAACCCTTGATCCCCCGAGTAGTAAGGACTTCATCTAACTCCCTTTTGAATATATTTAGTGAATTGGCCTCAACTACTTTCTGTGGTAGAGAATTCCACAGGTTCACCACTCTCTGGGTGAAGAAGTTTCTCCTCATCTCGGTCCTAAATGGCTTACCCCTTATCCTCAGACTGTGACCCCTGGTTCTGGACTTCCCCAACATTGGGAACATTCTTTCTGCATCTAACCTGTCTAAACCCGTCAGAATTTTAAACGTTTCTATGAGGTCCCCTCTCACTCTTCTGAACTCCAGTGAATACAAGCCCAGTTGATCCAATCTTTCTTGATAGTTCAGTCCCGCCATCCCGGGAATCAGTCTGGTGAACCTTCGCTGCACTCCCTCAATAGCAAGAATGTCCTTCCTCAAGTTAGGAGACCAAAACTGTACACAATACTCCAGGTGTGGCCTCACCAAGGCCCTGTACAACTGTAGCAACACCTCCCTGCCCCTGTATTCAAATCCCCTCGCTATGAAGGCCAACATGCCATTTGCTTTCTTAACCGCCTGCTGTACCTGCATGCTAACCTTCAATGACTGATGTACCATGACACCCAGGTCTCGTTGCACCTTCCCTTTTCCTAATCTGTCACCATTCAGATAATAGTCTGTCTCTCTGTTTTTACCACCAAAGTGGATAACCTCACATTTATCCACATTATACTTCATCTGCCATGCATTTGCCCACTCACCTAACCTATCCAAGTCACTCTGCAGCCTAATAGCATCCTCCTCGCAGCTCACACTGCCACCCAACTTAGTATCATCCGCAAATTTGGAGATACTGCATTTAATCCCCTTGTCTAAATCATTAATGTACAATGTAAACAGCTGGGGCCCCAGCACAGAACCTTGCGGCACTCCACTAGTCACTGCCTGCCATTCTGAAAAGTACCCGTTTACTCCTACTCTTTGCTTCCTGTCTGACAACCAGTTCTCAATCCACGTCAGCACACTACCCCCAATCCCATGTGCTTTAACTTTGCACATTAATCTCTTGTGTGGGACCTTGTCGAAAGCCTTCTGAAAGTCCAAATATACCACATCAACTGGTTCTCCTTTGTCCACTTTACTGGAAACATCCTCAAAAAATTCCAGAAGATTTGTCAAGCATGATTTCCCTTTCACAAATCCATGCTGACTTGGACCTATCATGTCACCATTTTCCAGATGCACTGCTATGACATCCTTAATAATTGATTCCATCATTTTACCCACTACTGAGGTCAGGCTGACCGGTCTATAATTCCCTGTTTTCTCTCTCCCTCCTTTTTTAAAAAGTGGGGTTACATTGGCTACCCTCCACTCGATAGGAACTGATCCAGAGTCAATGGAATGTTGGAAAATGACTGTCAATGCATCCGCTATTTCCAAGGCCACCTCCTTAAGTACTCTAGGATGCAGTCCATCAGGCCCTGGGGATTTATCGGCCTTCAATCCCATCAATTTCCCCAACACAATTTCCCGACTAATAAAGATTTTCCTCAGTTCCCCCTCCTTACTAGACCCTCTGACCCCTTTTATATCCGGAAGGTTGTTTGTATCCTCCTTAGTGAATACCGAACCAAAGTACTTGTTCAATTGGTCTGCCATTTCTTTGTTCCCCGTTATGACTTCCCCTGATTCTGACTGCAGGGGACCTACGTTTGTCTTCACCAACCTTTTTCTCTTTACATACCTATAGAAACTTTTGCAATCCGCCTTAATGTTCCCTGCAAGCTTCTTCTCGTACTCCATTTTCCCTGCCCTAATCAAACCCTTTGTCCTCCTCTGCTGAGTTCTAAATTTCTCCCAGTCCCCAGGTTCGCTGCTATTTCTGGCCAATTTGTATGCCACTTCCTTGGCTTTAATACTATCCCTGATTTCCCTAGATAGCCACGGTTGAGCCACCTTCCCTTTTTTATTTTTACGCCAGACAGGAATGTACAATTGTTGTAATTCATCCATGCGGTCTCTAAATGTCTGCCATTGCCCATCCACAGTCAACCCCCTAAGTATCATTCGCCAATCTATCCTAGCCAATTCACGCCTCATACCTTCAAAGTTACCCTTCTTTAAGTTCTGGACCATGGTCTCTGAAATTACTGTTTCATTCTCCATCCTAATGCAGAATTCCACCATATTATGGTCACTCTTCCCCAAGGGGCCTTGCACAACGAGATTGCTAATTAATCCTCTCTCATTACACAACACCCAGTCTAAGATGGCCTCCCCCCTAGTTGGTTCCTCAACATATTGGTCTAGAAAACCATCCCTTATGCACTCCAGGAAATCGTCCTCCACCGTATTGCTTCCAGTTTGGCTAGCCCAATCTATGTGCATATTAAAGTCACCCATTATAACAGCTACACCTTTATTGCATGCACCCCTAATTTCCTGTTTGATGCCCTCCCCAACATCCCTATTACTGTTTGGAGGTCTGTACACAACTCCTACTAACGTTTTTTGCCCTTTGGTGTTCTGCAGCTCTACCCATATAGTGAAACTTGCTGCAGAATTGATACAATATGGCTGGCAAGGGTTTTCAATGAACTGAAGCTTGGAGGTTGAAAAGGGGAAGCTTCATTGGGATGTCGATGTAGGGGTTTTTATACTCTATTCCTCTTAATAAAGCCAAGGATCCCATACGTTTGTTCTTTTGATAAACAGTCTTCTCAACTTGTCCCGCCACCTTCAAAGATTTTTGTGTATGTACATCCCAGGTCTTTATGATCCTGCATCCCCTTTAAAATTGTACCATTTAGCTCATATTGCCTCTCCTCATTCTTCCTACTAAAATGTATCTCTTCATTTACAGGAAAACATTTGCAGGGCTAAGGGGAAAGAGCAGGGGACTGGGATTAATTGTATAGCTCTACCAAAGAGCTGGCACAAGTGCAATGGGACGAAGGCCTCTTTCTGTGATGTATCATTCTATGATTCACAGTTTTCGGCATTAAATTTAATCTGCCATGTGTCTGCCCATTTCACCACCATGCTCTGAAATCTGTTATTATTCTCCTCATTGCCTTTCGTTTCGTATCAGGAGGTGATTACATGAGTTGTTATGTTTGTGTTTTAATTACAGAATTGTTGCAAAATATTAAATTGCCACAAAAAATTCCACTGGTGCTCATGAATAATTGCATGGCTTTTCTGGGCATCCAATAGGTCAGATTTATGTGCATCTGAGGCAGTGCATGTGTGTAGGAGAGGTGAGTGAAGAAGAAGGCAGTTGATTTTACACTCCCAGCCACCAATTCCTCAGCAATGTTCCCCCAATGAAAGTCAGCAGCCTTCCACCAGCCACGCTGCAGCCACTAGGGTAGCACTGTGTGACATCAATAGGCTAGGCAAAGACACACACAAGATGGTTACTGAGGGAATGCATAAGGATGATGAATTGATTTTTTTATGTCATATTGGAGAGGTAGAGGTATAAAGTTGGCTTGGAAAGTTTGCTTTGTGGTAGCTTTTATATCTGCAGTGTGGCTAAGAGGAAGCTGTGATGGTCCCTTTGGAGACAGAGCTGGGTGAACATAATTGGAATGGATCGCAAGCAGAGTTGAAGATTTGGCGGGAGCAGAAACCAGTGGAGAGGAAGAAGGCAGTTGAGACAGTTAACTGAAAAGGAGCAGTGGAGCCACAGAACCCAAGGACTCCAAATTAATAGGCTAAGGAGTGAATCTGCGGGAGAGCGAGGAGCGGCCGGAAATAAAGATAAGCCCCAGAGCCCGGAGGGAGTGTGAGCGTTAGGAGGAAAGGTTAATAAAAAAATCCTAAAAAGTGACATCAGCAGAAGGGAAGGAGCTGATTAGTGAATAGCTGGTGATGGAGTCTGGAGTTTATTTCTGTTAAGTTAGATAATAGTCTATTAAATAAAGGCATGGCAGGGCACCTCAAGTCCTGTGGAATGTAATCTTGTGCCTTGTGGGAACTCCAGGACGCTTCCCGTGTCCTGGGCAACCACATGTGCAGGAAGTGTTGTCAGCTGGAGGAGCTCAAGCCCCAGGTTTTGGAGCTTGAGCAGTAACTGATGTCAGATCTGTGAGGCAGTGAGCTACATGGTAGCACATTTCAAGAGATGGTTACCCCGCAGTGCAAGAGTGTACAGGCAGAGAAGGAATGGGTGCACACCAGACAGACAAGGAGAACCAGGCAGGTAAGTGCAAGAGTCCCCCGAGTACATCTCACTTTCTAACCGGTACAGAATACTGGTGAGGGCAATGGTTCCTCTGGGGAGTACAGCCAGAGCCAAGTCCATGGGGAGGAGGAAGATTGGGAAAGCAATAGTGATAGGGTAGGCTAGTGCTGTTGGGGACGGTTTGAATCAATTTGACAGTGGGACGGCCACCTGCAGCATTACAAAGAAGAAACAAGGTGCACAAACAATTAAAAAAAAAAGACAAGGTGCACAAAGGATTGGGAAGGACAGATAGCACTAGAGTAGGAAATAGTACAGTATTAGGTGGGGTCAGACTAAGAATACAAGAAGGCCTAAGGTAGGTTTACAGTGCATGTGTATAAATGCACAGAATGTGGTAAATAAGATTGGTGAGCTGCAGGCACAAATAGCCACATGAGAATATGATGTAATGGCGATAACTGAGACCTGGCTCAATAAAGGGGCAGGATTGGGCACTGAATATTCCTGATACAAAGTGGTGTTCAGGAAAAGTAGGGAAGGAAAGAAAGGAGGTAGGGCGACAGTATTGGCTAAGGAGAATATTACAGTGTCGGAGAGAGAGGATGTCCCGGAGGAGTCAAAGACAGAATCTATTTGGTTCGAGTTAAGAAACAATAGAGGTGCCATTACACTACTACATGTATTCTATAGGCCACCGACTAGTGGGATGTATATACAGCAGTAAATTTGCAGGGAAATTACAGAGAGGTGCAAGAACTGCAGAGTAGTGATAATGGGGGACTTCCGAATACAGACTGGGATAATAGTGTAAAGGGCAGGGGGGGGTGGGGGGGTGCGCAGAGGGGAGAATTTCTGAAGTGTTCAGGAGAACTTTTTGATCAGTACATTTCCAGCCGATTGAGGAAGGCATTGCTGGATCTGATTCTGGGGAATCAGGTGGGTCAAGTGGAGCAATTGTCGGTAGGTGAACATTTAGGGAACAGTGATCACGGTATCATAAGGTTCAGATTAGCTATGGAAAAAGACAGTGAACAATCCAGAGTAAAAATACTTAATTGGAGGAAGGCCAATTTCAGAGGGTTGAGAATGGATCTGGCCCAGGTAAATTGGAATCAAAGATTGGCAGGCAAAATTGTAGTGGAACGATGGGCTGCCTTTAAAGAGGAGATGGTTCAGGTACAGTTGAGGTACATTCTGTTGTGTTCCTGACACCGATGAGACTGCACACAGGGAGGTTAAAGTAACAGTGACCTCAGTCTTTATTAAGATACTCCAGAGTGAGGAACAGGCCTTAGGGACCGGCTTATATACAGTGCTCCCAAGGGATGCTGGGATCCCTTGGGACTTCAGGAGATGCGCTCCCTGGTGGTGGAACATGGGAGTGCATGCTTTACAGATACACAACATCATCATCACCACCCACCGCCCACCCCCCCACCCCCCCACCCAAAGTGAAAACTATTTACAAGGCGAGGTGGTCGGGAGCCTTCCTTTCCCTGGTGGACTGCCTCGGTACAAATGTCTGTTCTGGTGTGTTGGCTGTGCCCTCGCTGGGCTGGCGTATTGTTGGCCCTGCAGGGTTCAATTTTCTGATTCGGGGTGGTGTCGTTGATCCTTGGGTGCGTGTTGTGGGCTCGAAAAAGGTGGTGTCTGCTGTGGGTTGTTCAGCGTAGTCTGAACCGCAGCCTCGTTTGGTCCAGGTGCTTTCTGCAAATTTTTCCATTGTCTAGTTTGACTACAAACATCCTACTCCCTTCTTTAGCCATCACTGTGCCCGTGATCCACTTGGGACCATGTCCATAGTTGAGCACATACACAGGGTCATTCAGATCAATTTCCCGTGACACAGTGGCGCGACTATGGTTTACATTTTGTTGCTGCCGCCTGCTCTCTACCTGATCATGTAGGTTGGGGTGAACTAGCGAGAGTCTGGTTTTAAGTGTCCTTTTCATGAGTAGCTCAGCCGGGGGCACCCCTGTGAGCGAGTGGGGTCTCAAGCGGTAGCTGAGCAGTACTCGGGACAGGCGGGTTTGGAGTAAGTCTTCTGTGACTCGTTTAAGGCTCTGTTTGATTGTTTGTACTGCCCGCTCTGCCTGCCCATTGGAGGTTGGTTTAAACGGGCCTGAGGTGACATGTTTGATCCCATTGCGGGTCATGAATTCTTTAAATTCGGCACTGGTGAAACATGGCCCATTGTCACGGACCAGTATGTCAGGCAGGCCGTGGGTGGCAAACATGACCCTCCGGCTTTCAATGGTGGTGGTGGTGGAGCTTCCCGACATTATTTCACATTCAATCCATTTTGAAAAAGCATCCACCACCACCAGGAACATTTTACTGAGAAACGGGCCCGCATAGTCGACATGGATCCTTGACCATGGTCTGGAGGGCCAGGACCACAAACTTAGTGGTGCCTCTCTGGGCGCGTTGCTCAACTGAGCACACATGCTGTATTGCCGTACACAGGACTCTAAGTCAGAGTCGATACCGGGCCACCACACGTGGGATCTGGCTATCGCTTTCGTCATTACTATACGCAGGTGTGTGCTGTGGAGATCAGAGATGAATGTCTTCCTGCCCTTTTTGGGTAGCACTACGCGGTTACCACACAACAGGCAGTCTGCCTGAATGGACAGCTCGTCCTTTCGCCGCTGGAACGGCTTGATTAGCTCCTGCATTTCAACGGGGATGCTGGCCCAGCTCCCATGCAGTACACTTTTTTTTTAAACTCAGGACAGCAGAGGATCTTGGCTGGTCCAAGTCCTAATCTGACAGGCCGTGACAGGTGATTTATCATTTTCAAACGCTTCTGTGACCATCAACAAGTTTGCAGGCTGCGCCATTTCCACCCCCGTGGTGGGCAATGGTAGCTGACTGAGAGCATTCACACAGTTCTCGGTGCCTGGCCTGTGGCGGATGGTATAGTTAGTTATATGCTGATAGCCCGCATACAAAGGTGGGCATTCGCGCTGAGGCATTAGTATTTATCCCCTTGTTTTCAGCGAACAGGGATATGAAGGGCTTGTGATCAGGTTCCAGCTCAGATGTGAGGCCAAACAGGTACTGATGCATTTTCTTTACCCCGAGCACACACGCTAATGCCTCTTTCTCAATCATGCTGTAGGCCCTCTCGGCCTTAGACAAGCTCCCGGAGGCATCGGCGACAGGTTGCAACTTCCCCGCAACGTTAGCTTGTTGTAATACACACCCGACTCCGTACGACAACGCATCACATGCTAGCACAAGTCTTTTACACGGGTTATACAATACAAGCAGCTTGTTGGAGCATAAAATGTTTCTGGCTTTCTCAAAAGCAATTACTTTGGGGTTTTTTCCCCATACCCAGTTCTCACTTTTACACAGTAACACATGTAGGGGTTCTAAGAGGGTGCTTAACCCCGGTAGGAAGTTACCAAAATAGTTGGAGTTCCAGGAACAACCGCAGCTCCGTGACGTTCTGTGGCCTGGGCACGTTCCTGATAGCCTCTGTCTTGGCGTCTGTGGGCCAAATGCCATCCACCGCGATCGTTCTCCCCAAAAACTCCACTTCTGTTGCCATGAAGACGCATTGCGACCTCTTCAGCCGCAGCCCAACGCGATCTAGTCGCTGGAGGACCTCCTCCAGGTTCTGTAGGTGCTAGACGGTGTCCCGACCCGTGACCAATATGTCGTCCTGAAAAACCACCGTGCGTGGTACCGACTCGAGTAGGCTCTCCATGTTTCTCTGGAAGATTGCTGCAGCCGACCGAATTCCAAACGGGCATGTGTTGTCGATGAACAGTCCCTTGTGCGTGTTGATGCAGATGAGGCCCTTTGAAGACTCCTCCAGCTCCTGCGTCATGTAGGCCGAAGTCAGGTCGAGCTTAGTGAACGTCTTGCCTCCTGCCAGCATCGCTAATAGGTAGTCTGCCTTAGGTAGCGGGTATTGGTCCTGTAGCGAGAAACGATTAATAGTTACTTTATAATCGCCGCAAATCCTGACCGTGCCATCACCTTTGAGTACTGGAACAATCGGGCTGGCCCACTCGCTGAATTCCACTGGGGAGATGATGCCCTCGCATTGCAGCCTGTCGAGCTCGATTTCCACTCTCTCCCTCATCATGTGAGCTACTGCTTGCGCCTTGTGGTGAATAGGTCGTGCCTCTGGGACCAAGTGGATCCGCACCTTCGCCCCGGAAAAGTTTCCAATGCCAGGCTCAAAAAGGGAAGGAAATTTGTTGAGAACCTGGGTACATGAGGCCTCATCGACATGTGATAGCGCTCGGATGTCATCCCAGGTCCAGCGGATTTTGCCCAGCCAGCTCCTTCCAAGCAGTGTGGGGCCATCACCCGGGACAATCCAGAGTGGCAGTTCGTGCACCATGCCCTCGTAGGTGACTTTGACCATGGTGCTGCCCAGGACAGTGATAACCTCTTTGGTGTACGTTCTCAGTTTCGTGTGGATGGGGCTCAGGGCTGGTCTGAGTGCCTTGTTGCACCACAGTTTCTCTCACATCTTTTTACTCATGATGGATTAGCTAGCGCCAGTGTCCAGTTCTATGGCTACGGGTAAGCCATTCAATTTTACATTTGGCATTATAGGTGGACATTTCGTTGAAAATGAGTGCACCCCGTGTAAGTCAGCATCTGCCTCCTTGGAGGCTCGAAATTGCTTTGATCCACCATGGACTGATCTTCCTCTGCCACGTGGTGGTTAGCAGGTTTTGCAGAGCTTGCAGCTCGTCTGCAAGCTCATTGGAGGTGCCCCATTGTTCCACAGCTCTTGCAAACATACCCTTTGAAGCGGCATGAATAGGCTGAATGGAAGCCTCCACAACGCCAACAAGGTGTGAATTGCCTTGCATTCATCCTTTGTTGCGGACTCGGTCATCTGGGTCACCTGAAGCCTGCTGGCAGTTGCAGACTCGTGGTTTCTGCCCTGTACATTTCTGCTCGCAAACACAGTTCCAGTTAATTTATGAACATTGCTAGCACTTGTATGCTGAGAGATTTGCTTGGTGTTATCACTGGTGGACACAAACGCCTGTGCTATTGCAATGGCCTTACTGACGGTCGGTGTCTCCACAGTCAAAAGTTTTCGTAGGATGGTCTCGTGGCCAATGCCCAGTACAAAAAAGTCTGAACATTTGCTCCAGGTAACCATCAAACTCACATTGTCCTGCAAGTTGTCTTAGCTCGGTGACATAGCCCGCCACTTCCTGACCTTCAGATTGCTGATACATATAGAATCGATACCTCGCCATCAGCATGCTCTCCCTCGGGTTAAGATGCTCCCGAACCAGTGTACATAGCTCCTCATATGACTTATCTGTGGGTTTCACCGGAGCCAGAAGATTATTCATGAGGCTGTAGGTCGGTGCCCCGCAGACAGTGAGGAGGACCACTCTCCTTTTTGCAGCGTTTCCTTCTCCGTCCAGCTCATTGGCTACAAAGTACTGGTCTAACCATTCGACATAGGCTTCCCAGTCCTCACCCTCCGAGAACTTCTCCAGGATGCCCACAGTTTGCTGCATGTTTGCGTTGGATTTGTATACGCGTCGCCAGTTGTGTTCCCGACACAGTTGAGACTGCACACCGGGAGGTTAAAGTAACAGTGACCTCAGTCTTAATAAAGACACTCCAGAGTGAGGAACAGGCCTTCGGGGCCGGCTTATATACAGTGCTCCCAAGGGATGCTGGGATCCCTTGGGACTTCAGGGGATGCGCTCCCTGGTGGCGGAACATGGGAGTACATACTTTACTGATACACAACACATTCCTATAAGGAGAAAAGGTAGGGCAACTAAAGCCAGAGCTTCCTGGATGACACAAGAAAGAGAGTAAGATGAAGCAGAAAAAGGGGTATATGACAGAGGTTAGGTTGCGAATGAAAGAACCAGGCTGAATATAGAAAGTTCCTCTTTCACATCCCCACTGAAATCAGAGGGGCAAAGAGAAAGAATGACAATAGATTGGCAGCCAACATAAAAGGGAATCCAAAATTCTCATATGGGCATATAAAAATAGTAAACAGGTAATAAGGAAGGGTGGGACTGATTAAGGACCAAAAAGGAGACCTGTGCATGGAGGCAGAGGGCATGGCTGAGGTACTAAATGAGGACTTTGCATCTGTCTTTATCAAGGAAGAAGATGTTGCCAAAAATCATAGTCAAAGTTGAGCTACTGGATGGGATAAAAATTGATTAAGAGGAGGTACTAGAAAGGCTGGTTGTACTTAAAGTAGATAAGTCACCAGGACCGAATGGGATGCATCCTAGGATGCGAAGGGAAGGAAAGGTGGAAATTGCGGAGGTCCTGGCCATTATTTTCCAATCCTCCTTAGATACGGGGGTGGTGCCAAAGGATTGGAGAATTGCAAATGTTACACCCTTGTTCCAAAAAAGGTGCAAGGATAAACCCAGCAATTACAGGCAAGTCACTTTAACCTCAGTAGAGGGGAAGCTTTTGGAAACTATAATCCGGGACAAAATTAACTGCCACTTGGACAAGTGTGAATCAATTAAGGAAAGCCAGCATAGATTTGTCAAAGGCAAATAGTGTTTAACTGACTTGATTGAATTTTTTGATGAGGGCAACATGGTTATGTGGTGTACATCGACATAAAAAAAGCATTTGATAAAGTGCACATAATAGGCTTGCAGCAAAGTTGAAGCCCAAGGAATAAAAGGGACAGTGACAGCATGGGTACGAAGTTGGCTAAGTGACAGGAAACAGAGTAGTGGTGAATGGCTGTTTATTGGACTGGAGGAAGATATACTGTGGTGTTCCCCAGGAATCGGTACTAGGACCACTGCTTTTCTTGATATATATTAATGACTTGGATTTGGGTGTACAGAGCACAATTTCAAAGTTTACAGATGACACAAAACTTGGAAGTATAATGAACAGTGAGAAGGATAGTGAAACTCACGAAGGACATAGACGGGCTGGTGGAATAGGCAGACACCTGACAGATGAAATTTAAATGCAGAAAAGAGCTTAGTGATATGAGGAGAGGCAATATAAACTAAAGAGTACAATTCGAAAGAGGGTGCAGGAACAGAGAGACTTGGGGGTATATTTGCACAAATCATTGAAGGTGGTAGGGCAGTTTGAGAAAGTGATTAAAAAGCATACGGGATCCTGGGCTTCACAAATAGAGGTATAGAGTACAAAAGAAAGAAGTTATTATGAACCTTTTTAAAACACTGGTTTGGCCTCAACTGGAGTATTGTACCCAAATTCTGGGCATTATATTTAGGAACGATGTGAAGGTCTTAGAGAGGGTACAGAAAAGATTTACAAGAATGGTTCCAGGGATTTCTGTTCCTTGGATAGATTGGAGAAGCTGGGGTTGTTCTCCTTTGAGCAGAGACATTTGATAGAGGTGTTCAAAATCATGAGGGGTCCAGACAGAGTAGAGAGAAACTGTTCCTATTGGCGGAAGAGTCGAGAACCAGAGGATACAGATTTAAGGTGATTGGCAGAAGAACCAAAGACGATATGAGGAAAAACTTTTTTATGCAGTGAGTGGTTGTGATCTGAAATATACTGCCTGAAAGGGTGATGGAGGCAGATTCAATTGTGGCTTTCAAAAGGGAATTCGATAAGTACCTGAAGGGAAAAAAAATTGTAGAGCTTCGGGGAAAGGGCAGGGGAGTGGGACTAGCTGAAGTGCTCTTGCAGAGAGCCGACAAGGATCAACGGGCCGAATGGCCTCCTTCTGTGCTATAATCATTCTATGATTCTATGTCCCTCTGTGAAAGGATGCATTAAAGATATCTGCAATTTAAAGTACAGTGAATAACAGCCTTGCACATATGTAACCACGTTTGTGACCATGGAAAAGACAAAAACATTCAATCTTATTGGGCCGGAAGTGTACCTCCAGAGTACACCTTCGACCGGGAAAAAAATCCGAACCTACCCGCTGGCTCCCGGGCTTCGGAAACTTCGGGTCCTGGGCCTGGGATCAATCAGACTCCACTGGAGGTGCATAAAGGCCCATGGATCCCAGTGACGCAGGTGGTTCGGAAGCGTCCCTGGGATCATGTGGGCCAGGTTCTCCAGAAAGGAGGATTCCTAATTATGCTTTTGGGAAATCCATTTACAAATAGAATCTCCATTAGCATGAGAATCTCCAAATAATTTTACACAACTGGGATAAAATTGTTCCCATTTAAAAGTACCTTTAATGAAGCAGTTATAATAAAAAATTAATTTTTTGAAAAATAATGTTGAACATTTTAATCCAGGCCAACATTTGCATAAACTTTTAAATATTTGTGGGTGATTTATTTTGAAATGTTAATTTAACATTTCTATTATGTTGGTGAAAGCAGGCCCAACTCTCAGCGAAAGTGAGTTTTTGGGTCAGGTTTGTATGATCAGTCAAGAACCACCTTGATCACAAGTTCCAGGTTTTCGCGCATACGGAAACCCAGATCTTGCAGGGCCTTTTACAAGGCTTACAACTGCCTCGCAAAATCCGGGCCATTGGTACAAAAGCAAAAGTAACAGTACATTACAAATCATTTACATTGACATTCAATTTATTTCCAATTTATTATGGTGAAGTGCCTTGCCTGAATATATTCTTACCTACATTTCCATTCCAATGGAGACTAACCGAGTGGATTGGAACTGGATTTATGTATAGTCTGCACCAGCATGGTTAAACCTTTCCCAAAGTCCACTCCTGCTTTGAATGCTCATTGAAACTAAAAATACTGAGCTTCCAGCGAGTAGCTGAGCCATATAATTCCCAGATTCGATCCCTCGTCTGTACCAAGTTAGCTGATCTAAGCTCGGGTTGTGGCAGGGCACTACAACTGGTGTCAGTTCCCTTGAGTTAGGGAAGAGAAGCTATCAGTCACCACTGGAGGTGTGGACACTGGGCAAGAACAAGATTAGGCCCAGTTATGATGTCCCCTGTAGAAGCTCACTGTATAGGCTGCTGATGAGTAATCATAATTTGGAACCAGAGAGTGACTGCACCTCTGAAAACATGCTCCAGCAAGGATTAAACAACTTTAGGAGCTAAAGGGAGTAAATCGATAGACAGATGATAGAGCTAACATTTCCAAATCAAAAAGGGCTAAAGAGGCTTAGTTATCAAGGTTTCTCAATTTGCAAGACAAACATTCTTTATAAACTTAACGGTCATGTTTTAATTGGAGTACATCCTTTACCCTTCGCGCTTGCTGGGTCCTCTGCATAGCAACCATCGTGATGCCATTGAAAACACGTGGCTGTTACTTTGCAACAGTTACATTTGTGCTAATTCTCCATAGTCCTGAGGAGACAACCATGACATAGCCCATTTACTGCAGTTATTTGCCTTCATTTTTATATAAACCAGCAATGAAAAAGTACTGGTTATGAATGAATCAATCCACTTAAGCAGTCGTAACATTTTTTGGCAAGTTACTCAATATTAATTTGGCAAATACTTAAGTTCTCTTACTTTTTGTTTAACACCATATGTGACCTCCAGTTCCATAAGCAGAACACTCTTCCGTACATTTAAAGTCTTTTGGAGCTCATCGAAAGTAGCATGGATCTCTTCTTCAATGCTTACTTTCTCATTGGTCAAATCCTGCAAGATTTCGGATAGGAAACCGAGAGCAGAGTCTAACTCGGGCAGCCTGTGAAAAGATCAAACGTTATTTCTGCGGATTCATTTCAGCACTTTGTTAGCTAGTTCGTTCAGAAATTTGTAATAGAATAAATTGTGAGCCTTCAGCAACCTTTTGAGCTGCACTTGAACATGGTGGGACCAACATTTAAATTCATCATCACCTCCCCAGCTTCCTACACGCTCACCTATTATTATTGAGAAGATCTATTCCTCTTAGCCCACCCACTTCTTGTAGTCAGGAGTAAGGGTTCTGAAGGGAGCTCAGGCTAGTGAGGGAAACTCACTTACCTTAAACTCCGAGCCGGTTAGAATCAGTAGATGGACCAGGAAAAGTAAAAGTTAAGGTAAGCACTAAAATGGGATAGTATAGTGTGGTTTATTATTTTTCTTACTCAGAAAAAGGGGATTTGAATTTACCGTTGCCGCTAAACTCTTGCGGAATTTTGCAGGAGTCAGTAACGGCACTGCGCCCAGGCGAAAAGTAGTTTGCGCCCCATTGCTAATGGGAGGCGCAAATACCCCAAATTTATCCCCTAGAGAGTACAAAAGCAAGGAAGTTATGATGAGCTTTTATAAAACACTGGTCTGACCTCAACTGGAGTATTGTGTCCAATTCTGGGCACTGCACTTTAGGAAGGATGTGAAGGCCTTTAAAGAGGGTACAGACAAGATTTACAAGAATGGTTCCAGGGTTGAGCGACTATAGTTACATGGATAGGCTGGAGAAGCTAGGGTTGTTCTCCTTACAGCAGAGAAGGTTGAGAGGAGATTTGATAGAGGTGTTCAAAATAGTGAGGGGTCGAGACAGAGTAGATAGAGAAACTGTTCATATTGGCGGAAGGGTCGAGAACCAGAGGACACAGATTTAAGGTGATTGGCAGAAGAACCAAAAGCGACATGAGAAAAAAAAATTTTATGCAGTAAGTGGTTAGGATCTGGAATGCACTGCCTGAGTGGGTGATGGAGGCAGATTCAATTATGGCTTTCATACGGGGAAAGGGTGGGAGAGTGGGACTAGCGGAAGTGCTCTTGCAGAGAACTGGCATGGGCTTGATGGCCTGAATGGCCTCCTGTGCTATAACCATTCTATGATTCTATTATAACGTTCACTTTAATTGCGTAAAATAATCAGCTTAATGATTCATGTCTGGACTCATCGTAGTGACTTCAGTCTACCCACTAAAGGATTAGAGAAGCATGTCCTAAAGTGAGGAGATATAGACATTGGCCCAGTAGACATAATGGCGAGGCTAACAGTGCTCACCATTGTTAAACTGTAAATTGGGCAGCAACTTCCGGCAACCGCACACACGCGGCTATCAGGAAGTTGTTGTCAGAGTTGCTCTGTTCCTCCATCATCTGGATTTATAACAGCATCTTACCAAGAGACTCGCTGTTACAATTCATGGTGTGAAGCTGCTGTACTTGAGTGATAGACACACACTAAACTCGCCAGAAAATGTCAGGGCTTGGCATGGCACGTCTTAATTACTGCCAAACATGGCACTGAAAATTAATTTTTTTTTTGTGTAGAATCTCATTTCTTCAGCTTTTAATGTTGGTTTTAAAAATATTTTTAAAACTTAAATATTTTAAAATTTTCTTTGTTTCTTATCTCTCTCTCTTAATCCCATCTTCCTTTCCCTCTCTAATTTTGCTTTCAGTACATGATTTGACATTGAATTAAATATTCTTAACTGACACTGTCGGTTTTAAACTCTGTGCTGCTCATTCACGATTCTTCAATCTGATTGGTTAAGGATTGCTTGTCCTTTTTACACAGGTCCCAATCCCCCGCAGAGGGCACCGCACCAAAATGGCTTTCCAATTATAGCAAGTTCCAATACAAAAGTCCATTGAAATTCTATGGGCAAGTGCAAGAGTAATGAAAGGTTAGTGCCATTCGTTCGTCCCAAAATCCGGCCCAATATCCAAATCAGATCACAAGGGGATACTATTGCTATGCTCCCGATTATGTTATTGTACAATTAGATATTGGGCAGTATGGGCACACTCCTGAACATAAGATGCAGCGAGTGCTTAAGGGAGTAACCAGTACCACTGAACCAGAGAATAGCTAAGGCAGACTTGAAGTTTATAACATCCGTGTCAACCTTGGCTCAGTGCACTCTCACCAGAGTCTGAAGGTCATAGGTTCAAGTCTCACTGCAAGACTGGAGCACTTTGGCTGATGCTTTAGTGCAGCCCGGAGGAGAATCCTCTATCATCAGTGGTGCTGTCTTTCAGATGAGATATTAAATTAAGGCCCAGCCTTCCCTGGATGTAAAAGATCACAGCGTTATTCAAAAGAAGAGTACGGGAGTTCTCCCAATGTCCTGGACAACATTTATATCTCAACTAACAACAAAAACAGATTATCTGGTTAGATATCGCATTGCTATCTGTGGGACCTTGCTGTGCACAAATTGGCTGCCACCTTTCGCTATATTATAACATGACCATATTTCAATGGTCCTTCCATGGATGGAGATAGTGCTTGGAATGATAAAACCATTACTTTACAACCGTTTTTCTTCAATTAACAACAGAATAGTAATGCCAGGTAATTATTTCTGCAGAATAGGTACATATCGACATCTATAGAAAGCTCAGATATTGGAAGCCTCAGTATATCTTTAATGAAGAAATCTTAACACCCATTTCTCTGCAGCATATGACAAACTGGCTTAGACAGACATTACACAGCATCTAATTGTATGCTGCATTCCCACAGTTGGCTCCTGCAGTTCACAATGAGTTGCTGACTGAAGTAGTATTGAGCAGAAACAATTATTTCCTCAGAGTGAGGGAAATTGGAGGGGTGGTCAATCAATGCCAGTCTCATGTCCTCCTTATATACTTTACAGAGTCAGAATGGAAGAGACGAGGAAATATAATAAACCTCTGAGCTTTGAGATATGCAATCCAAAAATCTAATCCAGGAACACACTAGGAAAATAAATGGAGCATTTTGGAAAACCCAGATGGACAGGCTGGCCAGAAAAGCCAGTGGCAGGCGACCGCAGCCAGGTATGTTTGAGGATGGTCCCTGGCAACCAGGAAAGATCGGGGGTTGGACCGACACTTGAAAGGGAGAGGGGACCAGGAGAGATCGAAGGGTAGAAAGGGGTGGTGGGTGCAGACGACCAGCAATCGTGTGGGGCGGGGGGGAGGGGGGAGGGAGAAAGAGACGGCGACTGGGAGAGATCGCAGTGCAGAGGACTCAGGATTGTGGATTTGGTGGAAGTGGGGGGAAGGGGGGGAAGGAGGGAGGAGGTAAGGCCAAGAACGGCAGTAGATTTGTTTAAGGATCAGAATGGAGCAATCTTGTTCTCCTGGCTCACAAGCAGTGCTATCAAAAGCAGTCACCTGCCTGATCAGGCTGCTCCCATCTCCATTTAGCTGCTGGGTTTCCAAAGCCTGAGAAACCCATCCAGCCAGCATTAAATTTATATCACGCTCCCAAATGCATTGTGGGAGCCGAATTTAATTATAATGCCTCTCAAGAGGGAGTCACAGACACGCCATGCAACCTGTCACTGTAAAAACGGCAGAATGGTGCAGAACGGTGGATTGGGGTTGCATTACGCAATTTTTAATCTTTAGCCCCCCCTGACCCTCTCCCTCCCAATGCCCAGGTGGTTAAAATTCCCCTCTATGGTATTTAAAGCGGTCATGCCAATGTATTGTAAAGCCTCAGCAGTGTGCATATGTGTGGTTTTTATATTTTAAATAGGAATAAATCGATCCCCAGCACTCAACTTGTAAAATTCCTTCACGACATTACTTTGAATCTCTAGACAATGTATCTACGATCACTTAAAAATCCATTTGCATGTCTTCCTCAAATTCAATTAAATTTGTTGAATACATTAAAAATGTGTTTGCAATAGTTTATATTTGTCTTTAATTTTCCATGTGAGTCCAATTGCATAGCTAATCTAAATCCCTTTGCAAGTCTTTGGTGTATTTTTTTTTTGAGTCCACTGCTCTCCCTATTTTTGTGTCATCAGCACATTTGACCAGTTTACAGTTGGTTTTATTATCCAAATTATTTATGTAGATTATATATACACAATAGGGGTCCATGTACTAATCCTTATGAAACTCTACTTGATGATTCAACCCTGTATGACATTATAAAAATGCAGTTTATTTCTTCTTTCAATCCAGTTTCTGATCTAGTCCCATACTCTAATCTGAATTCTTTTAATTTACTAAAGCTTTCTGGAAATGTGTTTGATTGGATGTTTCCTGAAGCCGGCACTAACATATGAACCTCTGATATTAAAGAATAATAAGACTAGTGAATTTCATCACAAATCATGGGGATTAGTGTCAGGTAGATGGAGTTTAGAGTAGGCTTTTTGGCACTTAGTAAAATTGCAATACAGTGGCAAGAACTGAATAATGTTGGCCCTAAAAAGGACAATTACTTCTTATAAAACCCTTTTTCCGCTAGAGTTCAAAAGCCAAAATCAATATCTTCAACAGGATTATTACTACTTTCTGCTGAGTGAGGCATGCTATCTATCAAATTGACAGGGTGGCAGTATTTAGATTACAATACATTTTGCAGTAAGTGTGCTACTGGATGAACTGGACTAAAAAAGCAAAAGTAGAACAATATAATCCACTGCTGTCAGAACAATTCATGAACTTATCTTCACCAATCTCAATGCAATCACTAAATGCAAATACATATTATGATGCAGGAAATTAAAATACAGTCAATTCATCTGAGAATTGGGTTAAAATCTAGTGTAGACTGATGGAAATATAGACTCCTGTTGGGCGAGTGTCTTACCTAATTTTCCAAGGTACAAACATGTATAGCACAAATAGATCTCATCTCAGAAATGGATGGTATGGGAGTGACAATAACATACTGGGTGCTTTTCTGAGGCTGGGATTAAAGCTAATTGAGACGTAGTACAAAATGACCTTTGTACTTGATGGCGTAAAACTAATTAGCCTTCAGACAACTCTCAACTTACAAAGAAATAAAGCAAATCAAAAGCAATTACATGATGGGTGGGAAGAGTAAAATGGAAAGGGAAAAAAACAGAAGAGTGGGGGAAAAACAGGTGAGCAGTATTGTTCAGATTGAAAACCCGGTTTCTCTGGGATTTCCTATTAAAATATTGGCAATTCTGCTTAAAGCTAGCGTATTGGAAAGGCAAGGCGAGTTCAACTTCCAATTTACAGTAGATGTTACTTTCAAAACTAATGTTACGTGATAGCTCTTGCCAACATTGTATGTATGGCCTTGTCACAGCAGCACAAATAAGCCTGATGGTGCTACAGGGGAATGTGGACACTTTTTGGATGGGGTTTCCATTTATTTTGAATTGCAATGGTGCAACCCACTCAGCAATATATAAAATAGATCTCCAGTTCTTCTATTTTCATGTAAAAAATGCATTACAAAGTCACTGTAAATTAGCAAAGTGAAAATTTCCCCTTATCACTACAGCTTTAAGGGTCAAAAAATGGCATGGTGCGCTGCGAAGTGTTACTTACAAAAGAACAGCTGTTCCTTGTGGCTTGGAATGACATTTTACATTAAAATGATTGCAGATTGTGGGGTCGAAATTAACCGTCCCTGAAGGGATGGTTACGACGGAGTTTGGGCTGCCGATCGAAAAAAAATTGATCAGCCGCCACGGTCGGGTGTTTTTCCCTCAATCATATTCAGCTAGAGGGGGGATTTGAGCAGTGTGCACTTCTGCCGGAAACGGCGCGGTGAAGCCGCGGTAAAGGAGTTAGTGGCCCGGTGAGGTAATCAGTGGGTGGGCCACTGAAAAACTGCCATGCCCGCGAAATTCAGCAGCAAAGGTAGGACTTCTTCAGGCAGTGCCCCACTGAGGTTTTCTAGTCGCTGCTGGAGTTTTGCCGTGATCGGGTCAGTTTGGTAGGGAAATAGTATTAATTAGTAGTGTTTTTATTTCAGATTCCAGCATCCACAGTATTTTGCTTTTGAAATAGTTTTATTAATTGTTTTGGCTCCATTAAACCTACTGAGTGTTGCTCAGAAGTTTTCACAGACTTTTGTACAACTTCCAGGTCTGACTCTTTAGTGGAGCCCTGTGGGTTGCATAGGCCTGCTTGGCAGGGTTCACCTAAGGATGGGAGGAGTATTGGGAGGGCAACATCGGGTAAGAAGCAGGGCGGCACGTGGGAGAAGGCATCGCCGTCAGCACCATGCAGAGAGGCAGCAGGCAAGGGAGACAGCAGCTATGATTAGTTCATTCTGCACCCACCAGTGTGCCCGCCGTCTTCACCAGCCCGAATCAGGATTGCGGTTGGCTGCTTGGGAACAAGGGATATCCCTTGTCCACTTGGCTGCTCACTCCACTGCGGAATCCCAGGACAGCGCCAGAACATGCATACAATGACGTTCATTGTGCCACCAGGTGCATCATCGAGCAGTGCATAGGCATAGAAACATAGAAAATAGGTGCAGGAGTAGGCCATTCGGCCCTTCGAGCCTGCACCGCCATTCAATGAGATCATGGCTGATCATTCCCTCAGTACCCCTTTCCTGCTTTCTCTCCATACCCCTTGATCCCCTTAGCCTTAAGGGCCATATCTAACTCCCTCTTGAATATATCCAATGAACTGGTATCAACAACTCTCTGCGGCAGGGAATTCCATAGGTTAACAACTCTGAGTGAAGAAGTTTCTCCTCATCTCAGTCCTAAATAGCCTACCCCTTATCCTAAGACTATGTCCCCGGGTTCTGGACTTCCCAACATTGGGAACATTCTTCCCGCATCTAACCTGTCCAGTCCTGTCAGAATCTTATACGTTTCTGAGATCCCCTCTCATTCTTCTAAACTCCAGTGAATAAAGGCCCAGTTGATCTAGTCTCTCCTCATATGACAGTCCAGCCATCCCTGGAATCAGTCTGGTGAACCTTCGCTGCACTCCCTCAATAGCAAGAATGTCCTTCCTCAGATTAAGAGACCAAAACTGAACACAATATTCCAGGTGAGGCCTCACTAATGCCCTGTACAACTGCATAAGACCCCCCTGCTCCTGTATTCAAATCCCCTAGCTATGAAGGCCAGCATACCATTTCCCTTCTTCATCACCTGCTGTACCTGCATGCCCACTTTCAGTGACTGATGAACCATGACACCCAGATCTCGTTGCACCTCCCCTTTTCCTAATCTGCCGCCATTCAGATAATATTCTGCCGCCTTGTTTTTGCCCCCAAAGTGGATAACCTCACACTTATCCACATTATACTGTATCTGCCATGTATTTGCACACTCGCCTAACCTGCAGCCTCTTAGCATCCTCCTCACAGCGCCACCCAGTTTAGTGTCATCAGCAAACTTGGAGATATTATACGCAATTCCATCATCTAAATCATTAATATATATTGTAAAGAGCTGGGGTCCCAGCACTGAGCCCTGCGGCACTCCACTAGTCACTGCCTGCCATTCTGAAAAGGACCCGTTTATCCCGACTCTCTGCTTCCTGTCTGCCAACCAGTTCTCTATCCACGTCAGTACATTACCCCCAATACCATGTGCTTTAATTTTGCACACTAATCTCTTGTGTGGGACCTTGTCAAAAGCCTTTTGAAAGTCCAAATACACCACATCCACTGGTTCTCCCTTGCCCACTCTACTAGTTACATTCTCAAAAAATTCCAGAAGATTTGTCAAGCATGATTTGCCTTTCATAAATCCATGCTGACTTGGACCGATCCTATCACTGCTTTCCAAATGCATTCTTAAGCAGAGATTCTGGTGCTTGGACCGCTTTGGTGGCACCTTGCAGTACTCACCTCAATGGGTCTCCATCATCGTCTGCTGCATGCTGCACAACCTGGCCACCATGAGAGGACAGCCGCTGGAGGTCGAGCCAGCAGTACCTGAGGAGAAGGAGGAGGATCCCCGTCGCCCCAGAGCTAGGAGACGTTGACCCATCACCACCCTGGAAGGGCCGGGTGTAGACTGGCCAGCACGCTCCTGGAAGGGTGCGTCCTCACATATATGGAGGTGCCCGACACCTCCTCTGCAATCTCCCCCATGCATTATGTTCTGGCGGTCTGCCAGGTCTCTCCACGTCAGGAAACAGTATTCTTCTTCTGTCCTCCACACCATCCATCAGTGTCTCCAGCTCCATATCAGTGAACCTTTTGGCTCTCCTTGCACCCCTTAACATCAGCCATCCTTCCAAACTCCTTCCCCCTCAGGGCCTTGCTGCAAACCTTGGTCTTCAAAAAGACCAGGGAGCAGCTGGCTCGTTAGAAACCCTAACCTGCATGCTGAATTTCTCAGTGGTGATAACGCTCAAATTAAGACAACCACACCACTGAAAAATCCACTTTGGAAGGGTTCTTTAGCGCATTTTTTCACTTTTGGAACCGAGTATGGATTGACGCAGCCACGAAAAAATTTCGGCACTAATGGCCACAAAAAGGTGGGGCGGGAACCACCAGCTTTCCAGCAGAACTGAATTTCGGGCCCTTAGTGTGCTAATTAGATAGTGACCGTGTTGGACAGAAGGACTTGCATTTGTATTGCACTTTTCACAACCTCAGGATGTTCCAAAGCATTTTACGACCAATGAAGTATTTGTGCACAGCAAGCTCCCACAAACAGCAATGTGATAATGACCAGATAAGCTGTTGTGTCAACCAACTGAAGGTGATTTATATATGTTATACATGTAATGCAAGCGTCAAATATCCTGGTAGTATTACTCGCTGTGGCAGTCATGGAGAAATCTGATAATTTCTGGTACTGAATAGATGGCAGGTCATGACCACAGTGCTGAGGAAAATGTTTTAATAGTAAATGTTTATTCAAATGTACAAAAGACACCACTTTCTAAATCCTTGCTTTCACGATCCTTGCTTTCATGAGAAGTGGCGTTCCAGAGGAATCAGTGATGGGACCATTGCTTTTCACTATTTACATAAACAATTGGGACTCGGGAATCGGAAGTACAATTTAAAACTTTGCAGATGACACCAAATTGGCAGGTATATGGTGAATACTGAGGAAGACTGCTATAAAATACCTGTTAATAAGGCATGTAAATGGCAAATTAATTTTAATGTAGGTAAGTGTGGGGTGGTGTATTTTGATAGGAGGAATAAGGAGGCCACATACTCTTTGGAAAAGAAGAATCTAAATGGGGTTGGGGAGCAAAGAATTCTGGGGGTACACACTCAAACCATTAAAAGTAGCAACGCCAGTTAATAAGGTCATAAAAATACAAACAAAACACTGGGATTCATTTCTAGAGGAAAAGAACTGAAAAGCAGGGAAGTTATGTTAATCTTGTATAGAAATTTGGTTGGATCATACAAAGAGTACAGTTCTGTTCATATTACAAAAAGGTTATAGAGGCACTGAAGAAGGTATAAAAAAGATTTACCAGGACAATACCAAAATCAAGAGATTATAACTAATGTTCCCTGTAAGGTGTACTCTAGGGAACCCAGGAAGCCGGCTTTTCAATTCAAAAACTGTTGTGTTCCTAACAGATGAGACTGCACACAGGGAGGTTAAAGTAACAGTGACCTCAGTCTTTATTAAGACACTCCAGAGTGAGGAACAGGCCTTAGGGGCCGGCTTATATACAGTGCTCCCAAGGGATGCTGGGATCCCTTGGGACTTCAGGGGATGCGCTCCTTGGTGGTGGAACATGGGAGTGCATGCTTTACTGACACACATCGTCATTTCCCCCCCCAAAAGTCAAAGAAAACTATTTACAAGGTGAGGCGTTCAGGAGCCTTTCTTTCCTTGGTGGACCACCTCGGTACAAATGTCTGTTCTGGTGTGTTGGCTGTGCCCTCGCTGGGCTGGCGTGTTGTTGGCCCTGAAGGGCTTCTGGGTGAGCCCGGCCTTGCTGGGCTGTTGGGTGTGATGGGTTTGATTTCCTGATCCGGCGTGGTGTCGTTGATCCTTTGGGTGTGTGTTGTGGGCTCGAAAAAGGTGGTGTCTGCTGTGGGTTGTTCAGGGCAGTGTGAACCTCGTTTGGTCCAGGTGCTTTCTGCAAATTTGTCCATTGTCTAGTTTGACTACAAACAACCTATTCCCTTATTTAGCTATCACCGTGCCCGCGATCCACTTGGGACCATGTCCATAGTTTAGCACATACACAGGGTCATTCAGATCAATTTCCCATGACACAGTGGCGCGACCATCATTTACATTTTGTTGCTGCCGCCTGCTCTCTACCTGATCATGCAGGTTGGGGTGAACCAGCGAGAGTCTGATTTTAAGTATCTTTTTCATGAGTAGCTCAGCGGGGGCACCCCTGTGAGCGAGTGGGGTCTCGTGCGGTAGCTGAGCAGTACTCGGGACAGGCGGGTTTGGAGTGAGCCTTCTATGACTCGTTTAAGGCTCTGTTTGATTGTTTGTACTGCCCGCTCTGCCTGCCCATTGGAGGCTGGTTTAAATGGGGCCGAGGTGACATGTTTGATCCCATTGCGGGTCACGAATTATTTAAATTCGGCACTGGTGAAACATGGCCTGTTGTCACTGACCAGTATGTCAGGCAGGCCGTGGGTGGCAAACATGACCCTCCGGCTTTCAATGATGGTGGTGGTGGTGCTTCCCGACATTATTTCACATTCAGTCCATTTTGAAAAAGCATCCACCATCACCAGGAACATTTTACGAGAAACGGGCCTGCATAGTCGACATGGATCCTCGACCATGGTCTGGAGGGCCAGGACCACAAACTTAGTGGTGCCTCTCTGGGCGCGTTGCTCAACTGAGCACACACGCTGTATTGCCGTATATAGGACTCTAAGTCAGAGTCGATACTGGGCCACCACACGTGGGATCTGGCTATCGCTTTCGTCATTAATATACCCGGGTGTGTGCTGTGGAGATCCGAGATGAACGTCTCCCTGCCCTTTTTTGGTAGCACAATGCGGTTACCCCACGACAGGCAGTGTGCCTGGATGGACAGCTCGTCCTTTCGCCGCTGGAACGGCTTAATTAGCTCTTGCATTTCAACGGGGATGCTGGCCCAGCTCCCATGCAGTACACAGTTTTTTTTTTAAACTCGGGACAGCAGAGGATCTTGGAGGGTCCAAGTCTTGGAGGGTGATTTACCATTTTCAAACGCTTCCATGACCAACAAGCCTGCGGGCTGCGCCACCATCAACAAGTTTGCAGGCTGCGCCATTTCCACCCCCGTGGTGGGCAATGGTAGCCGACAGAGCATCCGCACAGTGCTCGGTGCCTGGCCTGTGGCGGATGGCATAGTTATACGCTGATAGTGCGAGTGCCCACCTTTGTATGCGGGCTGAGGTATTAATATTTATCCCCTTTTCAACGAACAGGGATATAAGAGGCTTGTGATTGGGTCCAGCTCAAATTTGAGGCCAAACAGGTACTGATGCATTTTCTTTACCCTGAACACACACGCTAATGCCTCTTTCTCAATCATGCTGTAAGCCCTCTCGGCCTTAGACAAGCTCCTGGAAGCATAGGCGACAGGTTGCAACTTCCTTGCGACGTTAGCGTGTTGTAATACACATTGGACTCCGTATGACAACGCATCACATGCTGGCACGAGTCTTTTACACGGGTTATACAATACAAGCAGCTTGTTGGAGCATAAAATGTTTTTGGTTTTCTCAAAAGCAATTACTTGTTTTATTTCCACATACCCAGTTCTCACCTTTGCGCAATAACACTCCAAAAGGGTGCTTAACCCCGGTAGGAAGTTACCAAAATAGTTAAGTCCCAGGAACGACCGCAGCTCCGTGACGTTCTGTGGCCTGGGCACGTTCCTGATAGCCTCTGTCTCGGCGTCTGTGGGCCGAATGCCGTCCGCCGCGATCTTTCTCCCCAAAAACTCCACTTCTGTTGCCATGAAGACGCATTTCGATCTCTTCAGCCGCAGCCCTACGCGATCCAGTCGCTGGAGGACCTCCTCCAGGTTTTGTAGGTGCTAGACGGTGTCCCGACCTGTGACCAATATGTCGTCCTGAAAGACCACCATGCATGGTACCGACTTGAGTAGGCTCTCCATGTTTCTCTGGAAGATCGCTGCAGCCGACCGAATTCCAAACGGGCATCTGTTGTAGATGAACAGTCCCTTGTGGGTGTTGATACAGGTGAGGCCCTTCGAAGACGCCTCCAGCTCCTGCGTCATGTAGGCCGAAGTCAGGTTGAGCTTGGTGAACGTCTTGCCTCCTGCCGGCGTCGCAAATAGGTAGTCTGCCTTAGGTAGCGGGTATTGGTCCTGTAGCGAGAAACGATTAATAGTTACTTTATAATCGCTGCAAATCCTGACCGTTCCATCACTTTTGAGTACTGGAACAATCGGGCTGGCCCACTCGCTGAATTCCACTGGGGAGATGCCCTCATGTTGCAGCCTGTCGAGCTCGATTTCCACTCTCTACCTCATCATGAGAGGTACCGCTCGCACCTTGTGGTGAATGGGTCGTGCCTCTGGGACCAAATGGATCCGCAACTTCGCCCCGGAAAAGTTTCCAATGCTTGGCTCAAAAAGGGAAGGAAATTTGTTCAGAACCTGGGTACATGAGGCCTCGTCGACATGTGATGGAACTGGGATGACATCCGCGCGCTAGCGGATTTTGCACAGCCAGCTCCTTCCAAGCAGTGTGGGGCCATCGCCCGGGACAATCCAGAGTGGCAGTTCGTGCACAGTGTCCTCGTAGGTCATTTTGACCATGGCGCTGCCCAGGACAGTGATAAGCTCTTTTGTGTATGTTCTCAGTTTCGTGTGGATGGGGCTCAGGGCTGGTCTGAGTGCCTTGTTGCACCACAGTCTCTCAAACATCTTTTTACTCATGGTGGGTTGGCTAGCGCCAGTGTGCAGTTCCATGGCTATGGGTAAGCCATTCAATTTTACGTTTACCATTATAGGTGGACATTTCATCGAAAATGTGTGCACCCAGTGTACTTCAGCATCTGCCTCCTCTCTGAGGCTTGAAATTGTTTTGGTCCACCACAGACCTATCTTCCTCTGCCATGTGGTGGTTGGCAGGTCTTGCAGAGCTTGCAGCTGGTCTGCAAGCTCGTTGGAGGTACCCCATTGCTCCACAGTTCTTGTAAACATACCCTTTGAAGCAGCATGAATAGGCAGAATGGAAGCCTCCACAACGCCAACAAGGTATGAATTGCCTTGCATTCATCCTTTGTTGCGGACTCTGTCATCTGGGTCACCTGAGACCTGCTGGCAGTTGCAGACTCATGGTTTCTGCCCTGTACATTTCTGCTTGCAAACACAGTTCCAGTTAATTTATGAACATTGCTAGCACTTGTATGCTGAGAGATTTGTTTGGTGTTATCACTGGTGGACATAAACGCCTGTGCTATCGCAATGGTCTTACTGAGGGTCGGTGTCTCTACAGTCAAAAGTTTTCGTAGGATGGTGTCGTGGCTAATGCCCAGTACAAAAAAATCTCTGAGCATTTGCTCCAGGTAGCCATCAAACTCACATTGTCCTGCAAGTTGCCTTAGCTTGGCGACATAGCTCGCTACTTCCTGACCTTCAGATTGCTGGTATGTATAGAACCGATATCTCGCCATCAGCATGCTCTCCCTTGGGTTAAGATGCTCCCGAACCAGTGTACACAGCTCCTCATACGACTTCATGAGGCTGTAGGTCGGTGCCCCGCAGACCGTGAGGAGGACCACTCTCCTTTTTGCAGTACTTCCTTCTCCATCCAGCTCATTGGCTACAAAGTACTGGTCTAACCATTCGACATAGGCTTCCCAGTCCTCACCCTCCGAGAACTTCTCCAGGATGCCCACAGTTTGCTGCATCTTTGAGTTGGATTCGTGTACTCATCGCCAGTTGTTGCGTTCCTAACACAGATGAGACTGCACACTGTGAGGTTAAAGTAACAGTGACCTCAGTCTTTATTAAGACACTCCAGAGTGAGGAACAGGCCTTAGGGGCCAGCTTATAAACAGTGCTCCCAAGGGATGCGGATATCCCTTGGGACTTAAGGGGATGCGCTCCCTGGTGGCGGAACACAGGAGGGCATGCTTTACAGATACACAACAAAAACCATGCATGTGCAGTATTTTGAATGGCCCGCACAGCCCTTTAAAAGGGGTCATGCAGAGCCAAACAAAATTAGAGGGAACATCTGGAAAGGCTGAACAGGGTGGGGGTTCATTTCTCTAGAAAAAAAAGAGAAGGCTGACTTTTAAAAGGGGTCTTTTAAAATTATGAAGGAGTTTGATAAGGTAGACTTAGAGAAGATGTTTCCATTTGTGGAGGGGGGTGGGTGGGGAAGAGAAACAGTCCGAAACTATAGGGGCCTCCTTGGGGTACGGCCTCACCGACCGGGAGCAGGCGGAGGATGCGACCCATCTGCAATTGCCCCAGGTCAGGGGCAGCGGAAATCCCTTGTTGGCTGCGTGACAACCCTTTTTCCGCCCCGCAGCCACCGGTCGGTACGACTGACAACTATGCAAGACGGGAAGCTGCCATTGGCTGGGTGGTGCGGCCGCCCTTAAAGGCGAGGGTGCAATGCCGCAGCCGCCATTTTCTTTCAATTGTCAGCCGACTCTGCAGGTGCTGATAACGGCGGCTGCGGGTTTGGCCAGGCCGCCAACAGGCAGCCCACCACCCATTCTTGGGTGCCGGGCCGCTGACACGGCCGAACTCTTCTCTGGTGGCCCAGTGGGTGCCACGGAAGCCTCACAATGTACCTCCCCTTCAACTGAAGGAGTGATGTTGCTACGCGTCAGCACGAAGTGGCAAGTCCACGTGACACTGATGTCAATGGAAACCGGCCCGCACCCGACCTGAACCCGCCCTTACACCGCCTCAAACAAACCCCCCAAAGCACTGAGAGGCAGTGACACAGTTAAAGAGCCGAATTTCCCCCCTCTTCCCCACACACACCTGCCGGGCGGTAATTCTGTAAATTAATCGCCCGAAACGGTAGTCACTAATAAATCCAATAAAGAATTCAGGAGAAACTGTCATCCAGAGAATGGAACTTGGTCCACAAGGAGTAATTGAGGCGAACAGCATAGATGCCTTTAAGGGGAAGCTGGATAAGTACATGAGGGAGAAATGAATAAAAGGATATGCTGTTAGGTTAGATGAAGTAGGGCGAGAGCAGGCTCGTGTGGAGCATAAACACCGGCACAGATTGGTTGGGACGAAGGGCCTGTTTCTGTGCTATAACTTCGATGTAATTCTATCCTTTCTGTTCTCATCAGAAAAGTACAAATGAGTAAGAACTAGCAAAGTTGACTGAAATTGCTGAAGGGCTGTGTTTTGTGCACAAACTTTTCACTTTCAAAAATGTGCAGCCAATGGTAAACAAACAACCCATTAGTACTGAATTAACTTAGAATGCATTATGTTCTGTCCATTCATACAAAAGCAGGGCAACTGCGCAAGCCCAAGTTCAAACCACTGTGACTAGATTCCAACAAAATAAAAGTCCTTCATTTCACATTTCTACTCATTGTGTAAGAGTGCAGCCAACAGCCTAGTACCTGGTTCTTCCACCATCAACTGCCCTTATAAACAATTCAGCCTCTACTGTTCTGATGGCAGAAGTGAACAGGATTTTCCTGTGAGCTGCCACGGAGGCCCTGTTTAAAAGAAATTGATTCCCTCAGTTTTAGCAATAGGAATCATGGCTCTCTGGCTTTGAACAGAAACAGCAACATTGAGTCAGTCAGTAGCTGATGGAGGTCATGGATCACCAATTGAGTGCCACTCTGGGTCCCTTGAAAAATTTAGAAGCAGCATATGGTTTCACTGTAGACAAAGACAGATCACATATGCACCAGTTTAAGGGAGAAGTGCACAATGATGTCCATCCTGGCAAATACACTAATAACATTAATGGCATCTCTCTTGCCTTCCGTGGTGAATGATTCTAGCTTCCACCTGCCTTGTGGACAATACACACACCACCTCAGGAGAGGGAGAAAATTTGCTGATGATACAAAGATAAGTGGGAAAGAAGTTGTGAGGAGGACGCAACGAATCTGCAAAGAGATATAGATAGACTGAGTGAGTGGCAAAAATTTGGTAGATGGAGTACAGGTGTGACATCCGAAATCCGGAAACCTCAAGACAGAGGCCATTCCGGATTCCACATATTTCCTAACGTCTTCGCTTGGGCTGAGGAAGGTAGGTAGGCGAGGTTAGGCGAGCCGTCGGAGGTCGGGCCGCTGGAATTCTGGGGGTTGGTCGGGCCGCCGGAGGTCGGGGGTGTCGGTCTGGCCGAGGCCTGGGGAGGTCAGGAGGCCAGAGATCGGGTGGAGGCAGGTCAGGTGGGAGGCGAGGCTGGGGGGAGCAGGGAGTGGCTGGGGCAAGGCCCGGGGGGGTGGGAGGGAGAGAGAGAGTCCAGATTTCGGAACATTTTCTGGTTTCCGGACGACCCTGCATCCAGATTCCGGAACAGTCCGGATTCTGTAACTCCGGATTTTGGACATCACACCTGTATAATGTGGGAAAATGTGAGGTTATCCACTTTGGTCGGAAAAATAAGAAAATTATAATTTAAATGGGGAGAGATTACAAGTTGCTGCGGTATAGAGGGATCTGGAGGGTCCTTGTACATGAAACACAAAATTAGTATGCAAGTACAGCAAGTAATTAGGAAGGCAAATGGAATGTTGGCCTTTATTGCAAGGGTGATGGAGTATAAAAACAGAAGTCCTGCTGCAACTGTACAGGGCACTGATGAGACCACACCTGGAGTACTGCATACAGTTTTGGTCTCCTTATTTAAGGAGGGATATACTTGTATTGGAGGCAGTTCAGAGAAGGTTCACGAGGTTGATTCCTCAGATGAAGGGGTTGTCTTATGAAGAAAGGTTGGGTCTATACGAGTTTAGAAACATAGAAAATAGGTGCAGGAGTAAGCCATTCAGCCCTTCTAGCCTGCACTGCCATTCAATTAGTTCATGGCTGAACATGCAACTTCAGTACCCCATTCCTGCTTTCTCACCATACCCCTTGATCCCCCTAGTAGTAAGGACTTCATCTAACTCCTTTTTGAATATATTTAGTGAATTGGCCTCAACAACTTTCTGTGGTCGAGAATTCCACAGGTTCACCACTCTCTGGATGAAGAAGTTTCTCCTCATCTCAGTCCAGAATGGCTTACCCCTTATCCTTAGACTGTGACCCCTGGTTCTGGACTTCCCCAACATTGGGAACATTCTTCCTGCATCTAACCTGTCTGAACCCATCAGAATTTTAAACGTTTCTATGAGGTCCCCTCTCATTCTTCTGAACTCCAGTGAATACAAGCCCAGTTGATCCAGTCTTTCTTGATAGGTCAGTCCCGCCATCCCGGGAATCAGTCTGGTGAACCTTCGCTGCACTCCCTCAATAGCAAGAATGTCCTTCCTCAAGTTAGGAGACCAAAACTGTGCACAATACTCCAGGTGTGGCCTCACCAAGGCCCTGTACAACTGTAGTAACACCTCCCTGCCCCCGTACTCAAATCCCCTCGCTATGAAGGCCAACATGCCATTTGCTTTCTTAACCGCCTGCTGTACCTGCATGCCAACCTTCAATGACTGATGTACCATGACACCCAGGTCTCGTTGCACCTCCCCTTTTCCTAATCTGTCACCATTCAGATAATAGTCTGTCTCTCTGTTTTTACCACCAAAGTGGATAACCTCACATTTATCCACATTATATTTCATCTGCCATGCATTTGCCCACTCACCTAACCTATCCAAGTCACTCTGCAGCCTCATAGCATCCTCCTCGCAGTTCACACTGCCACCCAACTTAGTGTCATCCGCAAATTTGGAGATACTACATTTAATTCCCTTGTCTAAATCATTAATGTACAGTGTAAACAACTGGGGCCCCAGCACAGAACCTTGCGGTACCCCACTAGTCACTGCCTGCCATTCTGAAAAGTACACATTTACTCCTACGCTTTGCTTCCTGAAGAATGAGGTGATCTTATTGAAACATATAAGATTCTGAGGGGACTGGGCAGGGTAGATGCAGAGAAGATTTTTCCCCTCATGGGGGAATAGTTTCAGAATAAGGGGTCGCCAATTTAAAATGGAAATGGAGAGGAATTTCTTCTGAGGTTCATGAATCTTTGGAATTCTCTACCCCAGAGAGCTGTGGAGGCTGGGTCATTGAATATATTTAAGGTGGAAATAGACAGATTTTTGAATGATAAGGGAGTTAAGGGTTATAGGGAGCGGGCAGGGAAGTGGAGTTGAGGCCAAGATCAAATTAGCCATGATCTTATTAAATGGCAGAGCAGGCTCGAGGGGCCAAATGGCCTACTCTTGCTCCTATTTCTTATGTTCTTATGTTCTATCCTTAATAACCCAATCTCTGTTAAAGTTGTTTGTTGATCTTGATTAACTCAAGTATAATAAACCATGTGCTATATCCTATACGAATATTGCGGTGATCAAAGGCAAAGCTGGGTTTATGCTACATGCACATAGTACAATTACCTCTGTTTGACAGCCTCCAGTTGAGTCTGCAGGGAAGCTTTGTGCTGCTCGACCACATCCTTGAGGGGAACAGTTGGGTGCTCGGCATGTTCACCTTCTGTGCATTCATGACACATTGCTGTCTCACAGGACTGGCAGTAAAACTCCATCACCTGGAGAAAGGCAGGAACAGATGTGTTACATTGGAGGGGAGATACACACTAGTGATTATTGTAGCACTTTCCAAAGCACGCGACTTTGCTGCAAACATACATATTTGATCAATTTACTCCCCGTTTTAAGATTTCCACATTCACAGGCTCTTCAAACTCCTGCTCAAGACTCAAAACAAAAATTGCATATTCCCAGTGTCACCTTACTAGATTAACCAGTCAAATATTAAACATCCGTAAAAATACACAAAATGATCACATTGTTTGCCATTGTAGCATAATTGTGGGCTAAGGCAAGCCAAATATCAAAATAACTGATTAATATATACACACACACACACGTACCACTAGAGGGTGCAACTATGGGAGGTCCAGGTGTTAATACGGATTCTTTTTCCCTCAATCTGTTTCAGCGAATACACTGATGCGAACACCTCTTTGCCTTTTCTGTAAAAGACCTTTATTGAAGATTCTCCGGCCAGGACTTGTCAAGACAAAGGGACACTCTCAATCAGAGCCTGTTTACCTTCCCCTGGACAAGCCCCTTTACAGCGCGACAAGCACAGTAGTTATACATTTTCAAAACAGAACAAATTTGATTAGCACTTGGTCTATCCAATCCCTTTCTGCCCCCCCACCCCCCCCCCCCATGGCAGGCAAGAAAGTCTCCCAATTAGGGCTGGTGTCAGGGTCAGGTTAGTTATAGCTTTGCTACACTGTCTTCCCTTATCAGTAACGAACCAAATTAGTTTCCCTTCCTTATCAGTAAAAGCTATTACTTTTCCCCTCCTATCTAGGATTGCTTTCTTTCTTTGTGCTGCCTTGCGTCTTTCTCATGACCCGTGTCTAACCTCAACTTCAACTCTTGGTAACCCCCTTTTTTTCCCCCTGTTGATTCTGCAATTGTCTGCATCTTGACATTTCTTTAGCTATTTTCCCATGATTCCCTATCTCCATCCTTTTGCCACATTCTCTATCCATCTACCACATTCGCAACCCTTCTTTCTCACAGGAGCGGTATAAAAAGCTGGTCACCACGCGGTGAAGACACTCTGCAGTTACAATAAAGAGACGAAGGTCACAGCAGTTCAAGCACAGCACTAGGCCTCGTGGAGTTATTCTACAGATATGCAGAGACATATTAACTGTCAACGAGTACAGATCACTGACTTACACGCAGAGATGGCTGCCATTGGTAGTTTAGAAAAGTTTACAGAGGGTGAAACCTTTACTCGGGTTTCGCTGGCCAGGTATTGCTTCTACACACCGCTGTACCGAGGGCCAGGATTTAGTGAAATATGTCGCAGACCTACGAAGGCTCGTGGAACCGTGTGAATTTGGCAAACTCAACATGTTGCGGGACATTTTCGCGACGGGATGGGACGTGAAGCGGACTATCACCTTAAGCCAGGCGTTCATGACCTCAAAGTTGAGATTCTCAGAATCAAAACTCACTGGCAAGTACTGTGCCAAAAATAACTGTTGATCAAAGAATTACTCAGACTCAGAGTCCGCCAAGGGGCGCAAATGTGAATCGTTTAACATGCTGGGGTTGCGGGGGTAACCATCGGGCCCGTTTGTGTCGATTCAGACACTATGTGCAAAGGCTGCGGCCAAAAGAGCCACCCACAGCGAATGAGCAGAAGAACTGCGACTCAAAACGTGGTAGAGGAGTCGGCAGGAGGTTTCCGATCCAGCAAGAATCATAAAGTACAAGCTAGAGGGGCGACTCAGCCCGAGGAAGCAGTGCACGGGTGCACACCTTCACTACCAAAAGTCCCCCCATGATGATGAAAGTCAAGATAAATGACATTACTGTTTCCATGGAGTTGGACACGGGGGTGAGTCAGTCACTTATGAGCCAGAAGGAATTTGAGAGGCTGTGGGGCAACAAAGTTCAAAGACCCAAGCCGAGCCCGAGTCAGACAAAGCTGCGCACTTACACCAAGGAACTGATCCCAGTTATCGGCAGTGCGAACATAAAAGTATCCTATGATGGAGAGATACACGAATTGCCACTGTGGGTTGTACCAGACGACGGGCCAACGCTGCTTGGCAGAAGCTGGATGGGGAAGTATCGGTGGAACTGGGAAGACGTCAAAGCACTATCTTCAGTGGACAAGTGCTTTCTGTGCTCAAGTGCTGAGCAAGTTCCCATCCTTATTTGAACCAGGCATCGGCAACTTCACAGGCGCAAAAGTGCAGATCCACTTGGTCCCCGAGGCACGGCCTGTTCATCACAAGACTCGAGCGGTCCCTTACATGATGAGGGATAAAGTGGAGATCGAATTGGACAGACTTTAACGCGAGGGAATCATATCACCAGTCGAATTCAATGAGTGGGCCAGCCCGATTAGTACCGGTACTAAAGAGCAATGGCACGGTCAGAATCTGCGGCGACTACAAGGTAAAGATCAACTGAGTTTCATTTCAGGACCAGTACCCACTACCCAAAGCTGATGATCTCTTTGCGACATTAGCAGGGGGTAAGGCGTTCACCAAGATGGATCTAACCTCCGCTTTACATGACCCAGGAGCTGGCTGAGTCGTCGAAAAAAATTTACTTGCATTAACACACACAAGAGACTGGTTTTGTATCACAGGTGCCCGTTCTGGATCCGCTCGGCTGCAGCCATCTTCCAAAGGAACATGGAGAGTCTGTTGAAATCGGTTCCACGCACCGTTGTATTTCAGGATGACATCCTAATCACTGGTCGCGACACCACCGAACACCTGCAAAAGGTTTTACTTCGACTAAACAGAGTCGGACTCCGGCTGAAACGATCCAAGTGTGTCTTCCTGGCACCAGAGGTAGAATTCCTGGGGAGGAAGATTGCAGCAGACGGCATCAGGCCCACGGACTCGAAGACAGAGGCCATCAAGAATGCACCCAGACCACAAAATGTAATGGAGCTGTGCTCGTTCCTGGGACTCCTCAACTATTTTGGTAACTTTCTTCCAGGGTTGAGCACCTTGCTCGAACCGTTGCACAAGTTGCTACGCAAGGGAGACGACTGGGTTTGGGGTCAAAATCATGAGGCCGCCTTCAAAAAGGCCAGAAACTTGCTGTGTTCGAACAAGTTGCTTGTATTGTATGACCCAGGTAAACGTCTAGTTTTAGCATGTGACGCGTCGTTGTACGGTGTCGGGTGTGTTTTACAGCAAGCAAATGTAGTGGGAAAACTCCAACCAGTTGCATATGCGTCTAGAAGTCTATCCAAGGCCGAAAGAGCCTACAGTATGGTCGAGAAGGCGGCTTTGGCCTGTGTCTATGGGGTTTAAAAAAAAAATGCACAGTATTTGTTCGGACTTAGGTTCGAGTTAGAAACCGACCACAAGCCCCTAATCTCACTGTTTTCGGAAAGCAAAAGGCATAAACACCAAAGCTTCATCGTGAATCCAAAGATGGGCACGAACACTGTCGGCCTACGATTATATGATCTGCCACAGGCCAGGCACTGAGCCGGCTACCATTGCCCACCACCCGAGTGGAAATGGTGCAGCCCGCAGACCTGTGCCTGGTCATGGACGTCTTCGAAAGTGAAGGGTCACCCGTAACGCCCTGCTAAATCAGGACCTGGACCAACCAGGACCCTGTGTTATCTCTTGTAAAAAGTTGCATCCTCAATGGGGGCTGGTCAGCGGTCCCAAGAGAAATGCAACATGAGATAAAGCCGTTTCACCTTCGTAAAGACGAAATGTCCATCCAATCGGATTGCCTCTTATGGGGCAACCACATCGTCCTGCCAAAAAAAGGCAGGGCAACCTTCATACACAACCGACACAGTGCCCACCCAGGCATAGTCATGATGCAGGCTATCGCCAGGTCCCACGTCTGGTATTGACTCGGACTTGGAGTCGTGCGTGCGCCAAATTAACACTTGCTCACAATTGAGCAATGCCCCCAGGGAGGCTCCACTTAGTCTGTGGTCCTGGCCCTCAAAACCATGGTCCAGGATCCACGTAGATTATGTGGGCCCCTTTCTAGGAAAAATGTTCTTCGTTGTCGTGGATGCCTATTAAGTGGATCAAATGTGTAATAATGGCATCCAGCATGTCCACCGCCAGCATTGAAAGCCTCAGGGCCATGTTCGCCACCCATGGCTTGCCCGACATTCTGGTCAGCGACAATGGTCCATGTTTCACCAGCTCGGAATTCAATGAATTCATGACCCGCAATGGCATCAAGCACGTCAGGTGTGCCCCATTCAAGCCCGCATCCAATGGCCAAGCGGAGCGGGCAGTCCAAACCATAAAGCAGAGCTTGAAACGTGTCACGGAAGGCTCCTTACAAACCTGCCTATCCTGGGTGCTGATGAATTACAGGACACGACCCCACTCGCTTACCGGGGTCCCCCCTGCGGAGTTACTAATGAAACGTGCACTCAAAACCAGACTCTCCTTAGTCCACCCTAACCTCAACGATCAGGTGGAAACCAGGCAAAACACGTACCATAATCGCGTGGCTGTATCACGCGACATCACTGTAAGCGACCCGGTGTTTGTGCTGAATCACGGTCATGGCCCCAAATGGGTCGCTGGCACTGCTTTAGCCAAGGAAGGGAATAGTGTGTTTGTTGTCAAACTGCTTAACGGACAAATGTGCAGAAAGCATTTGGACTAGACCAAATTGCAATTTACCGATAACCAGGAACTACCGGGAGAGGATCTTACCTTCAGCGATCCACCTAAACACACCCAATCAGCAACAGACTTAGCTGCCAACCACGAGGATGATCCCACCATCTCCAACAGTCCAGTCAGACCAACAGCGCTGCAAGACAGCAGTAGCCCGACCAACTCACCCATGCCAGAAGTGACACTCAGACGATCAACCAGGGAGCGCAGAGTTCCGATCGCCTCAACCTGTAACTAATTTGTATCAAAGACTTTGGGGGGGGGAATGTTGTCATATATGTATACTCTGTGTACATACTATGCTGGTACCACTAGAGGGTGCAATTGTGAGAGGTCCAGGCAGGAGCTGTATAAAAGGCTGGACACCATGTGGTGAAGGCACTCTGCAGTTACAATAAAGAGACTAAAGTCACAGCAGTTCAAGCACAGCACTAGGCCTCGTGGAGTTATTCTACAGATAAGTAGAGACATATTAATAACCATGACCTACATTTTTATAAAAAAGTATCTATTTATTTATAATTATTATGGAGCAAAGGCTAAATCCCACCACTTTTTTTTAATCTGGTTTCCAGCAGTCTCCCATCTGCACTTTCCTTCTCTTTTCGGCCCACCTCCACCCACAAGTGTCAATAAGTTTCTAATAAAACTTAAATGCATCAATGGCAGAATCATTTACAAAGATAATTTCCCCAGTGGTTATTAACCTGATTGAACTCGGTCAAGTTTCACACAGGAATAAATGCCACTGAGGAAACGTGCCAAAGGTTGACCCACTTATATCAGTAAATATTTTTGGAAAAGGGGAGGGTGAAATTCTTAAATAAAGCATTTTCTATCTGTTGTCCGACCCATAGGCGCTTAAGGACAGACAAGTTCCCTGACCAACTTGATAATTACAGATGAGCAAGGCCATCTAATTCATCCATTCTGAAAGTTTTGTGATTCCAAGTTTTTCAACTCTCACTGTAATGTTATTCAATGTGTGAATAACTTCCTGACTCGTGTTGCTTTGAAACAAACCACTTCCTCCAGTTCTCCTAAATGATTTAACATCTGCAACCAAGATGGTGACCTCAGTATGATGCCAATTGTAGATGCTATGCTGCACAATGTTAGTGCTACAACACCCCAGCTTTTTGAAGTTTAAACTCCAGTGTTTAAAGTTACTATTGCTTAAATGAATAAAAGCCAAGTTTAAAGAAAATATAACCTGCATCAAGTACAACACTCATTTCACAGCTGTATCACTGTATTAAGAAAGGCATCATCCTTCCCAACAGTTTAATCTATGCGAGAATGGATTACTTCCTCATTGAGTACTTGACCCTTACACACCAGGAAGGTTCCAGGTTGATTCATAGGCAGTGCCAAATTAGTTGATCTCAAGTGGTGTTACAATTGGCTTGAGTGTCCTTGTTTTTGGGGGCTGCAGGAAAAAGGTGTAATGGGAAAAAGAATAGAAGGTAGGATTCCCACTCCAAATCACCATCCAGAAATTTCTGCTGAAGGGAGTGCGAGAGAGAGAGCGCGAGACCAAGATATTTCATTCATAAGTAGGTGGAGCATTCCTGACCACCCCACTCCCAGAACAAACAATTGCTCATTCCACAGACTGAGGAACACCACCTTAGTTGCATTATAGCAGACAGCTGTCCCACTGATTTCAAAAATATTCTCATTCCAGGTAATGAGAAAGCTTTCACAGAATTGAGAATGCAATAAATACAGAGAAAACCATAAGTATGGTACAATTCTCTGAATGTGCTTTTCGAATAAGTTTTACAGTTAAAGGATTTGCAGCTTCATTTGCTTGAATTTTTCTTTTTAAGTTGAGTACTGCAAGTATAGGGTATTACAATACAACACAAGTTTATAAAGCAGGAGATCTCCTTGTGCATGAAGAAGTGAAACAAACCCTACTAATCCAGTCTTCTTGATTGACCAATGAATCCAACTGCATTGGGTATAACTTTAATGTAAAATCTCGTCAAGAAAGACACGAATGGTAAAGAACGCTGATTAAAGTTGAAGCAGAGTAGAGCCATATTTAATACCAAGATTAACTTACATTTCCATCATGATTTGGGCAGGAAAGGGGTTTTCCTGCTGCTACTGCTGTGACAGTTTCCAGAATGGAGGAGTCCTCGCAGTTGTTATCTGGAGTCCGCTGAAGAACATCCATTAGGTTTGTAATGAAAAAGTTATTCTGTAGTGCTGCAACTCCCTTTTCAGGCAGGATAGAGGTCTGACGGCAAATTGGGCAGGAAAGTGTTAAACTGTAGGCAGGAATGTAGTTTTGCAGACACCTGATAAGGGAGAGAAACAGTCAAAAGTCATTTAACTCCCTTGATATAGTTTTAAAATTAATATTGACATTGGAAAGAAATTTAACCTTCAAAATTATTTAAAAAACAGCAATGCACACAATATTGTCAAAGAAGGGCACATTGAAATGTCAAATCTCTATTATATAATATTAATTCTTCACACAAACAGAATAGTCTTGCAAGTTGCAACTATTCTGGGACCCCAAGTATAATCACATGCATTCAACCACTATTCTCAATAAACAAGAAAAGCCAGACAAAAGGTAACTCTTACACTTCAAGACTGAGAAACCAGTATCATTCTTTTGTTTTATAGACATGATCATCAATTTTGAACTAACCAGCAGCTTTCCTGCTACTAATAGATATTTATCAAAATGATTGCTTGTTTCCAGCTGCTTTTTCTAATTTTCAGATAGTGGCAGGTCTAACAACTGTGAAAAAAATCCATTTTCCCCAGAAAGAATTACATTTAACAGCTAGCTCTGAGACACATAACTAAGTGGCCTATTTTAATTGGACCAGGGATAGAACTCTTTTGGGAGGAAACGAAAACATTAAATCGTGGCCCCCCCGATCTGGGGGATGCACCAAACATTTACAAGGCTCTTTTATTTTGGACCAGGGATACAGCTGAGTTACCCCAGTGTCACCTGACAGAAATCAGCAACATAAGTGCCCCCTTTGAAAGGCATCACTCATACAATAATCTACCATGTGGTTCAATTAAACTGAAAGAAGCTTAACATAAAACTAAATCAGCATATTGCCAAAATCAACTATGCAATCTATGTCTTTTTTAATTGATCCAAAAAGATGGCCCCTGGTCATCCCATTGTCATCAACAGAGAAACAAATTTTCAGGTGGCCCTTTGTTTTAAGGAGGCATAACTAATAAAAGAATTGAAACAAAGTCTGATTTCAACTGAATCAAAAAGAAACTTATAAAACTAAATCATAATGTTATTGCGTGTGTTTATTAGACACTCTATTCCCTGCATTGCCCACCGCTGGTGGAAGACCTCAAGTGTAGCAATGGACACCGTATGCTCCCTATTCAGGGCCACCTGGCCACAGACAAGAGGCAGATAGCCAGAATGACCCTCCTTGCAGATCGCACTCATCCGCTAAATGGCAAAAGCCCAATTGATGAGTTCAATGTTCTTTTTTTGAACTCAAACATGCAGAAAGCATTCATTTCAAATATTAGACTCTTGATGTCAAGTTGTTTTAAAGAATTAAAAAAACCAATCATTGATCTATATCTTCAAACCTGGCCTCGAATATAAAAGGCCGGATAGTATCCTGATGGCAAGACACCACGGGCCCAAAATTGCCCTCCATCCGAAATGGGGTGCATTACCGATTTATCGATAGGGCGGACATTTGATTGAAATTCGCCACTTTGACAAAAAACAAATGAGCGCGGCGGTGTTTGTGGCGGGAATGGGCTTTTTGAAGTGGTGTGGGGGCGAACTGACCGATTACCTCGAGAAATTCAGCTGATGCCCATTGAGTGATGACAAGGCAGCTGCTCCCTGGCCTTTTTAAAGGGCAGGTTTTGCAGGTAGATGCTGAGCATTGGGAGTTTGTCATTGGTGCTTCTGACGATACATAATGGTTAATGCAAGAGCTTCGAGGAGGGGCTGCCGCTTCTCCGATGCAGCAACTGAAACCCTCGTCCAAGCCGTGGAGGGAAGGAGTCGCGTACTCTTTCCGGACTCAGGAAGACCCAGCCGCTCGGTGTTTGTGAATGCCTGGGGAGTGGTAGCGGTCGAGGTGTCTGGGACCTCAGTTTATGACCGCACCGCCACACAATGCTGCAAAAGGTTTAACAACATCAGGTGAATGGTGAAAGTGAGTACATATTCCACCAACTCCTGACCGTAAATCTTTGAGCTTCTCCTTCACCTACTCTTATTTTACACCTTCACTTTATAGTTAGTGAAGCACCATTTGAGTGCTGAGGCATCTATATCTATGTGTACATACACACAATTGTGTACAGGCTCCCTTTCATTTGAGAGTTACACATGCATGTAATGGACTCACAGTTGCACTAATTGCCGATGCGTCATTACACTGCTACTCGCCAATCCTTCTTTGCTTTGCAGTCCAAGATGTCGCAAGCGAGGTGTTTGGGGCAAGCGAGGACTGTTGGGGAGAGGCCGATATCCAGCAGCTCACTGACATCGAGGAGAGGGTGCATTGGCTAATTGGCCCACATGTTGCCTGCCCAGTGGCCGCAGGCAATGTGGATCCTGCGGGCAGCAGCATCGGTAAGCGAAGGCCTTCCTTTAATGCCATCTCTCCCTGAATATGCAAACGCTTATCAGTCAATTAGTCATGAATGTGTGCAAGTTGCTTGCTGGATGGTGCAATGTGCTACCTCACCCTCATGGAACCCTTGTGCCATTTATGCTTGCAGATGACACCCCGAGTGTGAGCCACAGTCAGACTGGGACCCTCGAGCCAAGTGGAGAGATTGGCGACATGTCCGATGAGGGCGATGGAGGGGGGGGACTCTGCTGCGAGCACCGCGTCACTGCTTCCTACACTCCCATGCACCAGCTCAGATACTGGGAGAACGTGGTCGTTTCAGTTAGATTTAGGAGAGGGGTCTGCACTGGGTGATGCACCAGGGCCTAATGGTTGCAGCATGATCAAAGGCAAAGGGAACCTCGGGTGCCAGCTCTCCGGAGGGCGAGTTCGCACACGAGTTCTGCTGCAGAGGACTCAGATGAGCCCCTCGATGTGGCGGCCTTTGAAACAAGGCCTTTGGACCATACATTCGCAAATGTTGGGGGCAATGGCAAGGGTGCCTGAGAGCCTCTTGCAAGTGGTCAGGAGCGTGGAGGAGTCATAAGAACATAAGAATTAGGAACAGGAGTAGGCCATCTAGCCCCTCGAGCCTACTCCGCCATTCAACAAGATCATGGCTGATCTGGCCGTGGACTCAGCTCCACTTACCCGCCCGCTCCCCATAACCCTTAATTTCCTTATTGGTTAAAAATCTATCTATCTGTGACTTGAATACATTCAATGAGCTAGCCTCAACTGCTTCCTTGGGCAGAGAATTCCACAGATTCACAACCCTATGGGAGAAGAAATTCCTTCTCAACTCGGTTTTAAATTGGCTCCCCCGTATTTTGAGGCTGTGCCCCCTAGTTCTAGTCTCCCCGACCAGTGGAAACAACCTCTTTGCCTCTATCTTGTCTATCCCTTTCATTATTTTAAATGTTTCTATAAGATCACCCCTCATCCTTCTGAACTCCAGCGAGTAAAGACCCAGTCTACTCAATCTATCATCATAAGGTAACCCCCTCATCTCCGGAATCAGCCTAGTGAATCGTCTCTGTACCCCCTCCAAAGCTAGTATATCCTTCCTTAAGTAAGGTGACCAAAACTGCACGCAGTACTCCAGGTGCAGCCTCACCAATACCCCATACAGTTGCAGAAGGACCTCCCTGCTTTTGTACTCCATCCCTCTCGCAATGAATGCCAACATTCCATTCGCCTTCCTGATTACCTGCTGCACCTGCAAACTAACTTTTTGGGATTCATGCACAAGGACCCCCAGGTCCCTCTGCACCGCAGCATGTTGCAATTTCTCTCCATTAAAATAATATTCCCTTTTACTGTTTTTTTTTCCAAAGGTGGATGACCTCACACTTTCCGACATTGTATTCTATCTACCAAACCTTAGCCCATTCGCTTAACCTATCTAAATCTCTTTGCAGCCTCTCTGTGTCCTCTACACAACCCGCTTTCCCACTAATCTTTGTGTCATCTGCAAATTTTGTTACACTACACTCTGTCCCCTCTTCCAGGTCATCTATGTATATTGTAAACTGTTGTGGTCCCAGCACCGATCCCTGTGGCACACCACTAACCACCGATTTCCAACCTGAAAAGGACCCATTTATCCCGACTCTCTGCTTTCTGTTAGCCACATCTGCCTCCCACATTGCGGATAGCTCTGCGGACACCATGGAGCCCATCATTGCCAGTGTGCAGATGATGGTGGACTCCCAGAGTGACTGTGCGGATCCAGCGGTGATGACATGTGTCATGGGCGATGTGGCAGCTGCCATTACAGCACAGGCGGAAGGGAACCAATGTTTCAGAGCTGTATTGGAGAGGGTGGCTGCTGGCCTGGAAGCACAGAATGCTGTCATGCACTTTCAGCAATAGGCCACGGAACATCTTACTGCTGTCGTGTCTGGTGGCAGCGAGACTGTGTCTGCCCTCATGCAGTCTCAGCTGGATGCCCCGCGAGCTCTGCCATTGCCGCTGGGTCCACCACGGTCCACCAGGGATCTTCCAGTGCTGCCCCACCCCATTGAACTGTGCTCCGGCAGATTGATGGGGATGCTGAGGTGCTGCCGGGTCATTGGAGCAGGATCCTGATGTGCTCTCTCATGATCACAGCAGTCCTGAGCCAAGCCCTCCCACTCCACCATTGCTGCCAACCATGGCTTCGCCCCAGCCAATCCAGACTGATGGCGCAGAGTCTGATGTGGCCCAATCTGCAGCCAGCTCTTCCAGGGCCAGAACTGGTCGAGATAGTCCTAGAAGGACATCTATAGCTTCTACAGTGCAAACAGAGCAGCCTTCCCACAGCCACGAAGTAGCCACAGGGGAGACACTGCGACATAGTTGTAGAATAGGTAAGAGGAGTTATAAGGAACTGCACAAGGGAGAGAACTGATAATGTTCATGTAATTTTGCACCATTATTATGTTATAAATCTTTATTTTGATTTTGAATATCTGTGCAAATCTCCCATTGCACTGTGGGGAATGTTGTGTTAAAGGGCTCATTGGTTTGCCCATGGAGATGCACAGATGAAGGTCAAAGTGTGGATGAACTCAGCAGAAACGAGCAGCAATGAGACGGTTTAGAACTTCCCTTGCAGGGTCTAGATCGCGCCGCCGCCTCGTGCATGGCCGCTGACCCGCATCCTGGTCCTCCTCCTTAGCTGCCACTGCTTCCTCGTCCTCCAATGGTTGTGCCCTCATGACTACCAGGTTGTGAAGCATGCAGCAGACGACGACGAATAGGGACACCGGCTTAGGTGAGTACTGCAGCACTCCTCCTGAGCGATCCCAGGCAACGGAATCTCTGTTTAAGGATTCTGATGGTCTGCTCAATGATGCACCTGGTGGCTGAATGAGAATCATTGTACGATTGCTGCGCACCAGTCCTGGGGTGGTGAAGGGGAGTCAGTGGCCAAGTGCACAGTGGGTAGCACTCGTCTCCTAGGAGCCAGCCACAATCTTGGTTTGGCCCAGTAAAGATGCCTGGCACACCAGCCTGCCACAGGATGAAAGCATTGTGGCTGCTGCCAGGATACCGGGCATCAACTGCCAAGATTTGGTGGTTGTGGCCGCACACCAGCTGAACACTGAGGGAGAGGAATCCCTTGCGGCTACGGAAGATCTCGGGATTGCTCTGCAGTGCCCTCAATGCCATGTGGGTGCAGTCTATGGCACCCTGAACCCTGGGAAAGCCTGCTATCCTGAAGAATCCGGTGTGCCGCTCCAACTGCTTCTCCCTGCTCATACGGAAGGATACGTAGTCCCTCCTCCTCTTATACAGAGCATATGTTACCTGACAGATAGAGCATTGCACGGCAAATTGTGAGATGTTAAGAGATGTCTGCTGTTGCAGCTTGAAAAGATCCAGTGGCATAGAAATTCAGGGCGATAGTGACCTTTGAAGCCACTGATAGAGCTGTCCTCAACCTTGTTTGAGGTTGCTGGTCTGGCTGCAGGAGATTGCACAGCTCTGTCACGATGTCTTTGTGGAATCACAGTCTCCAGAGATACTGGTCATCAGTGAGGTCCATGTAAGAGAACTGCTGTCTATAGACCCTTTGAAAATAAGAGCCTTCTGCCACCATGTCTGTGTAGGCATCTTCCTCTGACAGTTGCCTCATTGCCTTCTCCCTCCTGCTCATGTTGGTCCTCACCCTCTGCATCCTGGTGTTCACAAACATGTGGCTCCTGTTGATGCTGCCCCCTCTCCATCTCCCTCACTCTGTGGTACTGGAGGTCTGTGTCCCTGACCCTCCTCCTGGCGGCAGGCCCATCTTGAGGGCCTTCCTGGTGCACCTCTCTATTTTGTGCTCTGGCACCATTTCCATGGCCTTCTGCCTCTTGCTCACCCTTGTCAGGTCCCTTGGCCGCTGCCTCCCCATCCGTTGGAGCCGTTGCCACCTTCTCCTGCGTGCCTCCCTGCCGCGCACAATGTGCAGGAGGCGTTCCGCTGCCAGCACTGAGCCCATGTTTTAAAGCTGGTCAAACACAACTGTCTCAAGCAGCGTTCTCTCTTGCTGACTGAAAAGGAAGGCCAACTAATTTTCAAAACCATCCTCTGTGACCCAACTTTCAATACTTGAAACAATCAAAAAGAAATTGGCCAACAACAATGGTGGGAGCTGCAGCGCGCCTTTAAACCTCGCTGGCAGTCTTCAACCCACACTGTGCTCCATCCCAAAAACCTGTCGTTGGCCCCAACAAGCGGCTGGAAGCTAATTTCAGGGCAATTTGGCTTCCGGGGCAGGGCCTAGGCGGAGCGCGCTTTGATTATGTCGTCACCAACGCATACGCTGGAGCGGGGCGGGGCGGAAGCGGGCAGTGACGTACACCGCCGGAAAAAACACTGAGGGCAATGTCGTGAGCATCAGACACTCCGCACCGACTGGGCGGTCAGTCCGCATCAACCACAGACGGGTCATGGCTCTTGTAGAAAGGGAGAAAGGGGCAATTTCGGCCCCAAAGATTTGCTGACGCAATATGAATTGGCCCAGTCTGAGTTTGGACTTCAGATCTGTACTCATTCCTACTCACAGTTAATTATTGTTTTTTCTTGGCTCATACAGCACAATAAAGTACTTTGATCCTTGGGATACAATAGTTTCAAAACAGAGGCAATTGTATGCTCTCATCACTTAAAACTAAATAGATAGAAAATAGAACAGTGGTTCATTACTGATGGCCTCGTAAAATGGAGTAAAGAAATCAATGTGCTTTTAGCCTGCTGATGCAATCTTAATCAGTCAAAATCAGTTTTACTAATAATGCTGGATATAAACCTGATCAGTTAAAAATCAATACATTATTCTCTCCCCCATTGTTGCCTTGTTTTTAAAATCAATTTTTAGCTATGTACAATTTGCCAAACAGCAGATCCTAGAGCAGAAACTCTCAAAGCAGCCTGTCCTCTACTACATTTTACTGACATTCAATTTTATAAAAGTTCCAATCCAACAAATTGATCTGTTATTCTTCAGGTTTAACTAAAATGGATGCATAAGAAACACAGTGGGCTGGATTTTCCGGTCCTTTGTGCTCCGGGTTTCGCCCTGGAGCGGTGTGAAAGGCGGTGGTGATGTCTCCAGCACCCTGTCGCGATCCTCTGGTCGGGTTTTGCAGTGGCGCTGAGTGCCGGGTGTGCCCCTGGTTGCGACACTGAAAGCATCTAAACACTTAAATATTACCTAGAAATAAGAAGGGCCTCTGGACAAGTAACACTGTCCACACTTCATTATGTGGCACAATGGCCTGGATATTTGGCCTCACAGCACCCATTTTTCGGGTGGTAAACAGCTTCCTAAACCCCAATGTAGTGAGCAGGAATTGCATGCACTTTAAGAGCTGGAATTGCACTGCCTGCCATACTGTGCAGTGCCCACAGCGGAACATAGGAACGGGAGCAGGCCATTCAGTCCCTCGAACCTATTCCGCCATTCAATGAGATCATGGCTGGTCTGTATCTTATCTCCATATCCCTTAATAACCTTGGCTAAGCAAAAAAAATCTATCAATCTCAGATTTAAAATTATTAATTGGACTAGCATCTACTGCTACATGTACTTAAACAGGCGTTAATCCCTTTGCATGTGCAAATAATAGGCCTCAGGTCCCCTTCTTCCCGTACCCGACGGCCGTTGCGGCCCCAGCAGCAGGCTGCTCTTAAGTTGCACTTCATCTGCAAGCTGTCTGTTGCTATTGGCAGCTCATCAGCTCGATGTAAATGATGCCCATGGCCAAATATCAGGGGGGGCCTCGGGCCTTACCATTCAGGTTCAGGGATTGATTCTGGGATTGCCCAACAATTAATTTATAGGCCAATATGTATAAACAGCACCATTCTATCTGAATGCAATTTATTCCCAAAAAGGCATGACTCAGGCAACACAGATGTTTGCAAACCAACCTCTACCTTGCGGAGGCTGAACAGGCAACTCTCTGACAGCTCCTCCTACCTCCCCCTCGACCATCAAGCCATCATGACCTCATCTCCCCTGGAGATCTTCCCTCCATGGCCACAAACCTCATAATCCCCAACCCTGCACAGCCCGCTTCTACCTCCTTCTCAAGAGGACTGCCCTGGTAGACCTATCATTTCAGCATGTTCTTGCCCCACGGGACTGACTTCTTCCTATCTCGACTCCTCTTGTCCACAGTTTCTTCCCACCTACATCTGCGACTCTCCATATGCCCTCCGCCACGAACAGTTTCTAGTTTCCTGGCCCCAACCATCTCCTTTTCACCATGGACGTACAATCCTTCTACACCTCTATCTTTGCTCCAGTCCTACTCAAGTGCCCTCTCTCACCTCTTTTTCCGGTACAGTGATGACTGTATCAATGCCATTTCCTGCTCGCGCCCTGAACTGTAAAATTTCATTCACTTGGCTTCCAATTTCCACCCTTCCCTCACCTTCACATGGTTCATCTCCAACTTTTCCCTTCGCTTCCTTGACTTCTCTGTCTCCATTTCTGGGGATAGACTATTGACAAACATTCACTATAAGTCCACAGACTCCCACAGCTATCTGGACTACACTTTCTCCCACCCCGCATCCTGTAAGGACAGTATTCCATTCTCCCAGTTTCTCAGTCTCCGTTGCATCTATTCTGATGATACCACCTTCCATACGAGTGCTTCCTTTTTCCTCAACCGATGATTCCCCTCAACCGTGGTTGACATAGCCCTTGACCGTGTCCGTTCCATTTCCTGCACTTCTGCTCTCACCCCTTCCCCTCCCTCCCAGAACCATGATAGGGTTTCCCTTGTCCTCACCTTTCGCCCCACCAGCCTCCACATTCAACGGATCATCCTCCGCCATTTTCGCCACCTCCAGCATGATCCCATCACCAAATACATTTTCCTCTTTTTCAGCATTCTGAAGGGACTGCTCCCTCCCGACATCCTGGTCCATTCCTCTTATCACCCCCAACATCCACACCCCTTCCCACGGCACCTTTCCATGCAAGCGTTGGAGCTGCAACACCTGCCCTTTTGCCTCCTCCCTTCCCACTATCTAGTGCCCCAAACACTCCTTCCAGGTGAGACAGCGATTTACTTGTACTTCTTGCAACTTAGTGTACTATAATCACTGTTCACAATGTTGTTTCCTCTATACTGAGGAGACCAAATGCAGATTGGGTGACCACTTTGTGGAACACCTCCGTTCAGTCCGCAAGCACGACCTCGAGCTTCCGGTCACTTGTCACTTTAATTTTCCACTCCATTCCTACTTTGACCTCTCCGTACTTGGCCTCTTACACTGTTCCAACAAAGCTCAACGTAAGCTCGAGGAACAGCACCACATCTTGCGATTAGGCAATTTACAGCCCAACATCGAGTTCAACAATTTCAGACCATAACCTCTGGCCCTATTTTTTCAGATGGCAACTGTTGATGATTCTTCTATTCCAATCTACCTCTTCTAGACCCATCTTTTGTTTCTTTACTTGTCTGATTACCATCTCATTTTGCTTTGTAAAATAATTTACTTAGTCTTTTAATCTCTCCTGCCTTCTACAGGCCTATCATAGACCTTCCCTTTTGTTCTTTCCTCCTCTCCCCCTTTCCCTGCCCCTGCAATTGCTTAAAATTTGCTATATCTCTAACTTTTTCCAGTTCTGACGAAAGGTCATCGACCTGAAACGTTAACTCTGTTTTCCACATTACAACAGTGACTACACTGGCTGTAAAGCGCTTTGAGACATCCGGTTGTCATGAAAGACGCTATATAAATCCAAGTCTTTCTTTCTTTTCTCTCTCCATAGATGCTGCCTGACCTCCTGAGCTTTCCAGCACTTTTTAAAAAATTTACACAGGGATTCACCTGCAGTTGCAGCTTGCATGCTTTGCTGCAATATATGTACTGTCATATGGCATCTTTTACAGAAACTTAGTGGGGCCGAAAATGCCCTTTTCAATAAGTGCTGTGGCCGGCCACGGATCAGCACAGAAGGGCCGCCATTTTGAAAATTGCCCTCGTGAATTTTCCCGGTGGGGAATGTCTCCACCCGTGTTGCCGCTCCATCAACCCCTTACCAACCAGCATCGACCCTGTTACCGCCCGGTGTGGGAAATTTGCCCCACAGGAATGGATTGGCCACCAGTTGCTGCCACTGACTGTGCCTTTTCCTGGCGGGTACCTTCTTGTGGCTGGGCCTTAAAGGGGAGGGTGCACTGCCGCGGCTGCCATTTTATTTTTATCGGCCAACTGTCACGTCAACCCGACAATGGCAGCCACTACTTCGGCTGGGCTGCCAACAGGCAGCCTGGCACCCCCTCTTGGGCACTGGGCTACTGGCCCGGCCGAAACCCTCCCTGGTGGCTGCAGAGTTTGCAGCGGCCCCCCCCCCCCCGCTTTAACTAAAGGGGAGGGACGTTGTGACGTGTCAGCACGCTGTGGCATGACCGCGCTTGCGCTGATGACTAGGAGCGACAGTTGCTTCGACCCTCCCCCACTTCTGCCCCTCTCCCGATGACTGTTTCTTGTTTCCGGTCAGAGCAAAATGCTGAAAATCGCCGGATTGGCCGCTACATGGCAGACTGAACACTTTAAAATCAGTAGGTGTGCCCTGTTTCGGGCAGAGGGCAATTTCGGCCTCAGTAACTTCTAATTACATTATCACCTTTGCTTTTGTATTTCTGTGTAATGTCTGTAAGCTTGTAATGTTGATAGCTCCATACTATGGATGTGGACATATTGTGTACTGAAATTGCACAGTTAATAATAAACAGAACCAGGCAGATTTCCAGAGGCTTCCGAGAGAGCTGCCTGCCATGTTCGGAGCTGTGTGTGCTGTGCTCTGTGAAGATATCACATTTGCCGATTGAGATGGGATTTTTCGGATGATTTAAAGCTTAAATTTTGTTGGTGAAGGATTCAGCCAGCCGACAGAGAGACTTTGGAAGTTTCTGTCTTTGGAAAAAGCTACAAAATCCGAGGTAAAATACAGCACATGGTGTGAACAGCTAGAGATTAAAATGGCAGGTGTAATCAGGCATTTGGGGAAATATAGACATGACTGGGAACATTTTAAAGCGTATGTGGATCGGTTAGAAATATATTTCACTGCAAATAACATAATCGAAGTTCCAGACAATGCAGTCCAGAACCGGGCTGTGTTGGAACGTAAGAAAGCGATCTTCTTATCGGAGGCGGGTCCGACATTATACGAAACCCTTGTAAATCTGCTTGTGCCTGACGAGCCAAAGGACACAATGCTTAAAGAGATTTTAACGAAGCTGGAGCAGCACTATAACCCCAAACCATTAGAAATTGCTGAAAGCTAGCGTTTCAGGATTCGGAATCAAACAGCTGATGAAATTATCAGTGATTACATCGTAGCATTAAAAAAGCTATCGATGCACTGTAATTTTGGAAACTTTCAAAACCGAGCATTACAGGATCGTTTTGTTTGTGGGGTGAAAAATGATGCGATCAGAAGGAAGTTATTGACGACGGATGACTTGACTTTTGAGATTGCTTGTCAGACAGCGAGGTTGATGGGCATGGCCGAACAATATTCCCGAGAATTAAATAATGATTACGGTCGTCAGTCAACCGAGGTAAATCGCCTGCAGGTTCAAATGAAAAGATGTTGGTGGCTCAAAGTCTCAGAAACTGAAAATTCTAACAGAGCGTCGAAGTCGTGCTATAGGTGACTGGGACAACACATTGCTCAAAGTTGTCCATACGTGAAGGCAGAGTGTTTCTTCTGCAGGAAGACTGGACATCTTGCGAAGGCATGCCGACTGAAGGGTAAACCAGTTTTTAAAGCTATGAGGCCAGCGTTCAAAGCTATGAGTAGAAATCCCAAGAGACTACATAGCATGGAAGAACAACAACAGGACGAGGAGATGTTAGAGTTACACGTCATCAGGAGCACGAGGTTAACGGATAGCGATTTGGAAAGCATCAAAATCCACATAGATGTTGCGGGATTCAAGATACCAATGGAAATTGATACGGGTGCATCTGTGAGTGTAGTCCCTGAGTCACTAGATCACGACAAATTGCATGATTTCCAACTGGAGAAATGCAAGATAGAGCTGCAAGGCTACTCGGGAGAGAAAATTCCTGTGGTAGTTCGTATCAGCGTACCGGTGAAATATAAAGATCAATTTCAGAACTTTCCTCTAATAGTAGTGAAAGGAGACAAGTCTGCCTTACTAGGAAGAAATTGGTTGAGCTCACTGAAGCTGGATTGGAGTAAGATTTTCTGTGTGGAAGCGAGAACCTCATCCGTTGATGAAAATATCAATTAGTATCCGAAGGTGTTCTGCGAAATGGGCAGTCTGATCCAAGGCTTCAAGGCGAGTGTCAGGGTACAGCAGGACGCTAGATCAGTTTACGACAAGCCACGTTCCGTACCATATGCACTCAAGCAGAAAGTTGAGCAAGAACTCAAAAGACTAGAGACTGAGAACATTATTTGTAAGATAGATTGATGTAATTAGGCTACACCCATTGTTGTTGTACCCAAGTCCGATGGTAAGGTAAGATTGTGTGGTGATTATAAAGTAACCGTAAACCAGGTTCTAGAGGGTAATGTCCCCAATACATTGCCGAATATAGAAGATTTGTTCACAACACTGACAGGTGGTCAGATCTTCTCAAAACTAGATTTTACGAATGCCTACTTACAGCTTGAACTATATGAGGAGTCCAAGTCATGTTTGACTATAAATACTCATCTAGGCCTATATCAATTTAATAGGCTACCATTTGGAGTGTCTTCCGCCCCTGCCATATTCCAAGGGGTGATGAACCAGATTTTGCAAGGTATTGAAGGGGTAGTATGTTATTTGGATGACATACTAATTTCAGCACCAAATAGGCAAATTCATAATAATATATTGAATGAAGTCCTCAAACGGCTAGAGAAGCACGGAGTATGAGTGTCTGCTCGTATGTGTGAGTTATTTCAAAACTCAGTGGAGTATTTAGGGTACAGAGTAGACAAAGATGGTTTACATCCAACCATGGAAAAATTGGATGCGATCAGAAATGCACCCACTCCCAGGAATGTCACTGAACTTCGTTCATTCTTGGGTCTTTTGATCTATTATGGGAAGTTCCTACCAAATTTGGCTACAGTATTACATCCACTGAATGAACTTTTGAAAAAACAGGTCCATTGGAAGTGATCAAAAGAATGCGATACAGCATTCAAGGAGTGTAAAAGCAAATTGGTCGAGAGCACCATGTTAGTTCACTATGACACATCTCAGGAGATTAAGCTAGCATGTGATGCCTCTCCATATGGAGCTGGGGCAGTAATCTAATCATGTATTAAGCAGTGGGGAGGAGAGACCAATTGCTTTTGCTTCACGCACTCTCAGTGCCAGTGAGAGTAATTATGCGCAAATTGAAAGGGAAGCTTTGGCATTAATTTTTGGGGTCAAGAAGTTTCACAAATACTTGTATGGTCGTAAGTTTACCATCGTTACGGACCATAAGCCCCGAACAGCAATCCTCCATCCAAAGTCCCCAGTTCCAACATTAGCTGCAGCCCGAATGCAGAGATGGGCTTTGATTTTGTCAGTATATACATATGATATTGCATACAGACGATCAGCTGATTACAGTAAGGCTGATGCAATGTCTAGATTGCCTTCCCCATCACAAGTTACACCTGATAGGGAAGAAGTGTTTTATTTTTCATACATTGATGAACTGTCAGTCACAGCTGAAGAGATTGGTAGAGTAACCAAACGTGACCCAGTGATGTCAAAGATGTATGAGTATATTGCAAATGGATGGCCAAACCAGGTAACAAAGATACACATCCATTCTTCATTCGTAGGAATGAATTATCAGTCAATAAAGATTGTATCATGTGAAGTGCAAGAGTGGTGATACCAAATAAATTCAGGTGCAAATTATTAGGAGACCTCCATGACCAGCACCTGGGAATGTGTTTGACCAAGAGTTTTGCACGCAGTTATTTATGGTGGCCAGGTCTTGATAAAGATATAGAGTACATCGTGAGTCAGTGTACGACATGTCAATCGGTAAGCAAGCAACCACCACCAGTACCATTACAGCCATGGAAATGGCCTCCAGGGTGTGGCAAAGGCTACATATTGATTTTGCTGAGTTAGAAGGACAACAATTGTTCATTGTGATTGATAGACGATTCACTAGGTTGATTTGAGAAATGAGGGGGTTACCTTATGATAGATTGAGTAGACTGGGTCTTTACTCCTTGGAGTTCAGAAGGATGAGGGGTGATCTTATAGAAACATTTAAAATCATGAACGGGATAGACAAGATAGAGGCAGAGAGGTTGTTTCCATTGGTGGGGGAGACTAGAACTAGGGGGCACAGCCTCAAAATACGGAGGAGCCAATTTAAAACCGAGTTGAGAAAGAATTTCTTCTCCCAGAGGGTTGTGAATCTGTGGAATTCTCTGCCCAAGGAAGCAGTTGAGGCTGGCTCATTGAATGTTTTCAAGTCAAAGATAGATAGATTTTTAAGCAATAAGGGAATTAAGGGTTACGGGGAGAGGGCGGGTCAGTGGAGCTGAGTCCACGACTAGATCAGCCATGATCTTATTGAATGGCGGAGCAGGCTCGAGGGGCTAGATGGCCTACTCCTGTTCCTAATTCTTATGTTCTTATGTAAAGTGGGTTGAGGTGTTCCCAATGTGGAAAATAACAAGTAAAACATTGAATATTTTGCGAAAATTATTTTTTTCATTTGGCCTCCCTGAAGAGATTGTTTCAGAAGCTTTTGCACAATTTCGTTCAGAAGCTTTTGCACAATTCACAAGCAAAAATGGTGTGAAACATACCAAGGTTCCACCATACCACCCTGCTTCGAATGGTGCAGCAGAGCGCACTGTACAAATTGTAAAACATGCCCTCATAAAACAAATGTTAGATCCAAATCCAAGGAAACGACAGTTGTCATTGGATCACAAATTGGCTAATTTTTTGATTACATATCGAAATACTCCTCATACAACTACTGGTAGAACACCAGCAGAGTTGTTTCTCAAACGACAGCCATGAACCAGATTCTTGTTGTTAAAGCCAAATTTGGCACAGTCCGTAGAAGAGACACAATTAAGACAGAGAGAGAATCATGATAGAAGTAGAGTAAAAGAGAGAAGTGTGAAATTAAACCAGAAGGTGAGAGTGAAGAACCATCACCATAAATGGTTAAAGTGGTTACCAGGAAGAGTGGTGAAGATATGTGGTCCTCGCATATATTTGGTAAAGATGTTTGATAATGGACAGGTTAGGTTTGTTCATATTGATCATATTATACCTACAGACACAGAAGGAGTTGAAGGTGGGAATGATTCAATTATTTCTGACTCATCAGATAGTTTTGATACACCAGTAGCAAATCCTAAATGCAATGTACTGGAAACAAATCCAGGAGAGAATCAGAATGAAAGTCTGAGTCCGAGTCAGGAAAACAAAGAGCCTGAAGATAGAGTGAGTACAAATAAAAAATCAAGGAAATTCCATGGAGGAAAACGTTCCTCAGGACGAGCCTCAAATGAGTTTAGATTCGACACCATGTTTGGAAGGTTCTGTTCGAGAGCGAAGGTATCCTCTTCGAAACAAAACAAGTGGTAAAGTTAAATATGGAAAAAAATACGTTTATATCCTGTGTTATGTATAAACATGAAAGTTATGTATGATGTTTGTTATAATAACTTCTTCATTAAGGAGGAAGAAGTATATTGTCTGTAAGCTTGTAATGTTTGTAGCTCCATAATATGGATGTGGACGTATTGTCTACTGCAATTGCACAGTTAATAATAAACAGAACCAGACAGATTTCCGGAGGCTTCCGAGAGAGCTACCTGCCATGTTAGGAGCTGTGTGTGCTATGCTCTGTGAAGATATCACATTCTGCATAGAGCAGCACAAGAGAAGGAAAGTCATTCAGACCATTTGATGTCATCCAGCCAGAAAGTCCTACCTCACATCCCCCATCACAGCATTCAATTGTTCCCAAAAGGATTACAGGATTTTAACTCCACTACCCATTTGTCCATTTACATGTTTATCACTCCTGTTGTGAAGAACATCCAGACATCACGTCTCACTTTGCCTTTCAATAGTTTGAACTTGTGCCCTTTGTCCTCCTGTTTACTTTGCAGTCGTGTTCCATACTTACCATTTCTACATTATTTTATTATCTTATGCACCTCTATAAAGTCACGTCTCGATTTTTTGCAAGACAAGGTTTTTATTCCACAGACACATTTGTTCCTTTACTGCAGTATTTGGAGTTATAGGTCACTCACATTTCTTGAAGAGCTGCTAGTCATCAGGAGCTAGATTAAACCTTTCTGCTTAAACCTTGAATTGTTCATGGTCTCTTTTGATCTAATATTGCCCTTTAAAACATAGTGCTATAAAACTAGAGAGTAGATCCTGGCAGTTTTATTTGTTTAACTGAGAAGGCCTGGTCATCCAGCACGAACATATTTCAATGATATTAAAAATATTTCTGAGCTTTTCTGTATGATTTCAACAAAGTCCAAAGTTGAAAACTCAGTCTTTTAAAATAAAATACAATTTTATAAGAAAATACAATGTTATTATGCAAGTAGTCACATCTTGTGCCAAATGTATGCTGCATCTAAACTCCAGTCTTTCAGCACCAGACTGTCACTTGGTGGACCCAATCCTGTTGAAGGTTAATTACGGACAGCATCTCTGCACTATAATTTTGTAATTCACAGTTTAACAAAGATATTAACGTTTTGGTTATGTTGGGGAGCTTTAGCTGCCATTGAGAATACAACCAGTGTAAGTGCACAGGTTACTGGTATATATGCTGTAAAATAAAATCTTGTAAATGAAGCACTCACAAGAGATTGGCCCAGAGTTACATATCTATAAATCCACGTTGATGTCAACAGAACTGTCAAGAGGGAAACGTTTAGCCATATCCTTTTTTTTTTCTCCGAAACCCAGACTCCAGACAGATATATGACACCATTTATTGAACAGTTTAATGGAAGAAACAAGAGATTCAAGGGTCACAAAAGATCCATTCATGAAATGAAGCGGAAGCCTTCATTAGCCAGAACACTGCATTACATTCATTCAGTTAATTGATCCAGTAAAGATGTTTTTTGCTACTCACTCAGTAAAGAATCCACGTGCAACAACCATCACTATCAAATTCCAATAAATTCTCTGCTTAGAAAGCAAATACCTAAAAGGCCTGATTTTTGATCATGTTTATGAAAATCATGTACACCTACAAAAAGGGACACCCTGATTTTAAAACAATACCTTAATTTCTAGAACTTATTCTGTGTAATACAAAGTATAAAAAAGCAGAGCCTTTGAGGAAATGTTTCAGTCAAGTTCGGAAGGGGGGGGGGTGGTTACCTACCTCTCACAAAAGGTATGTAGACAAGGAAGGACTTTAGGAATTTTGTAACGATCCAGGCAGATGCTGCAGATCAGAAACTGTTTGTCAATCTGGCGTACCACAGGACTGGTAATGTTCGAGCCGTCACTGGCCATCCTAATGCACTGACATATGGGTCCAGTTTTCCCTCACCCAGCACACTGCAAAAAAGAGGAAAGAAAACAATAAAGACAAACTTTAAACAAATGGAATTAACTTGAAGCTCAGTTCAAGTATCTATAAATCTCGTCACGAAATCAATCCAAATAAAATATTTTATCTGATAGATAAAACCTACAATGATGTTAATGGATTTTTGAACAATTGTCTGACATGGTACAGCCTGCAATATATTAACCAAGGAGGGACAAAATCATCAGTGAGTCACGGATGTCAGCCTACCACAACTAGCAGCTAACTAAAATACAGCTAAAAAGGTTATAAATATTAGAGTCTGAGTTATACGTCACCAGAATTTGATAAACACTGAATGTAGCAAATAGTAAGCTACTTACTGATTAATGTAGAATATGAAGCAGTTTGCATGCAAGTCCAGAAAGGACTAGAGAACAAAAAGCCATTTGGCCTAATAAGTTTGTTTGCCTATTTAGACTGGACAGCAGGTAATTCTTAAGCTGCTCTTTGATGCCCTATTGTATAAAACATCAACATCATCAAAACAGACTTGTTTTAACTTAAGCAGAGCCCTCGGGTGGGGGTGGGGATTCGTACAGTGTTGGTGCTTTCCTGCACAGTACCACTGAGTGGTAGAGTAAATTATTCTGCACACAATGATTTCTCTCATTTCTGCTCTTTTGTAATTAAACAAATACATAAAAGGTAGCTGCTGAGGGTTATAGGCATAAGCCTAGCAGGAGGTCACCTGCCCACTCACTTGGGTTAGCGCAAGGAAATATTAAAAGTGATGGGGCGAGTACAAACAAAACAACTCTTCCACCCAAAGAAACAATTACTATTTTACACTACCCAACATCAGAAATCTTTCAATTTCCTTTTTGAAAGCCTCTACCCAATAAACATTGAGTATCATTAAATTAGGTTAAATTGTCAAAACCATGAGTAAGAAGAAATTATTTTATGTTGATTTAGCTCGGATTATAAATTGCACATCATGTCATCTGGCCCTAGATCTTAGATCCTTTCTAAAGACTATCTTCCATTTTTATTTGCTTCTGGCATTTTAAAATCTTTGACGATTTAGTCTCACTACTGTTTCTCCAAATATAATACCCCTAGCTTCCAGATATCAGCCTTGGCTCTGTTAGCACTCTCGCCTCTGAATCAGAAGAAAATGGGTTCAAACCTCACTCCAGGGACTTGAGCACATGATCTGGGCTGACACTCCAGTGCACTACTGGAGGAGTGCTGCGCTGTCAGAGATGCTATCTTTCAGATAAGACATTAAACCCAGAGGGTTGTGGAGGTCTGGAACTCACTGCCTGAAAGGGTGGTCGAGGCAGAAACCCTCATCACATTTAAAAAGTACTTGGATATGCACTTGAAGTGCCGTAACCTACCGGGCTATGGACCAATAGCTGGAAAGTGGGATTAGGCTGGATAGCTCTTTTTCAGCCGGCACAGACACAAAGGGTCGAAAGGCCTCCTTTTGTGCCCATCTGACCTTTCAGGTGGATATAAAAGATCCCATCACACTTTTTGAAGAAGAGCAGGGGAGTTCTCCCATTTCCTGATTTCAAGTACACACACTGGTCACTTCTCGTTGCTGTTCGTGGAATGTTGCTGTGCACAAATCAGCTGATGCGTTTCCCTACATTACATCAGTAACTACATTTTATAAATGTATAAATTGGCTGTGAAGCACTTTGGGATTATTCGCTACCTTGGTGTTATATTTGACCCTGAAATGAGTTTTCGGCCACATATCCGCAGCATAACTAAGACCGCCTATTTCCACCTCCGTAACATCGCCCGTCTCCACCCCTGCCTCAGCTCATCTGCTGCTGAAGCCCTCATCCATGCCTTTGTTCCCTCTGTACTTGACTATTCCAACACACCCTGTTTGGCCTCCCATATTCTACCCTACATAAACCAGAGTGATCCAAAACTCAGCTGCCCGAGTCCTAACTCATACCAAGTCCCACTCACCCATCACCCCTGTGCTCGCTGACCTACATTGGCTTTCGGTTAAACAACGCCTCGATTTCAAAATTCTCATCCTTATTTTCAAATCGCTCCATGGTCTCGCCCCTCCCTATCTCTAATCTCCTCCAGCCCCAACGCCCCCCACCCCCCCTCCTCCCCGCGAGATGTCTGTGCTCCTCTAATTCTGCCCCCTTGTGCATCCCTGATTATAATCATTCAACCATTGGTGGCCATGCCTTCTGTTGCCTCGGCCCCAAGCTCTGGAACTCTCTGTCTAAACCTCTCCGCCTCTCTACCTCTCTTTCCTCCTTCAAGATGCTCCTTAAAACTTAGCTCTTTGAACAAGCTTTTGGTCACCTGCGCTAATTTTTACTTATGTGGCTCAGTGTCAAATTTTTTAATCTCATAATACTCCTGTGAATCACCTTGGGATGTTTCACTACATTAAAAGTGCTATATAAATACAAGTTGTTGTTGTCCTGAGTCTATGCCAGGCCTCAATGCAATTTCTTTATTTCCTCTTTAGTTATTCTGAGTATGAAAATCATCTGTGCTGTTCTGTTCTGCACTACGTATTTCTCAATCTGGTCAATAAACTGGAATAGTTGATGTAGTTAACACAACAAATACTGTGCCTTTAAGAGATTAAATCATGATATATTTTCCTTCATTCATTAAATTTAAACATGATTATAAAGAGGAAACACCACTTTATATTTGCTTCTACTTTTTTGCTAAAATTAGCAAATGAAGGAAAATATCCTTCTGCATTTTCTTGGAGGAGTGGCCCAAAACTGGAGTTTTCTGGTTCCTTTAATGAATCCCTACTGAATGCAAACCCTGCGATTGGAGACACCCCCATAATGCCTTCGATCCCCCCCTCCACCCCCACCCCAGGTGTCTGCCAGCTTTCCCGGCAGCTCCTCCGGTTATATTAAGTTCATTTTGATCATTCTGCTCCTAGTCGTTATCAGTGTGGTGATCTTGAAACTGGCAAATAATTGGAAATACAGTGAAATTAAAGAACAGGTGCATGTGGCTCCATGCTGACACTGATTTAAGAGTTTAACTCATTGTCTGCTGATGACTCTCCAAGCCAATGGAAGAGGCTTCATAAAGGATTATTACGGAAGCTGTGCAGAAGGATTAGGAACTGGCATCAAACAGCAGCATGTCATGAAGCAATTAAAATAACCATAGTCAGTGTCGCAATAAAAATTCTCATTTAATATTCAGTCATAATACAGAAAGAAAAACAAATTCATTTCCGAATACAAGAGGCTAATAAATGAAATCTTCTGATTCAGAATCAGACATACAAAACACACCAAGCTGCTCTCCGTTCCCAGCTTACCCCTACCTGGCCTCCCACCCCATGCAAAATAATATGCAGCAACTGTGCTGGAGATCCAGTGGTGATTTATTATTCACCAATAATAGCCCAGACATACCCATAAACTCACAGAAATGTATATCCTTCAAGGAAGAGTCCAATGCTCTGCATTCATCAAACAATTTAGTAAGACTTACAGCTGTACTCTTTTAGAAAGCCATTAGATAATTAGAAGATCTTGCTTCTAGCTATTGTGGAGTTTCATTTTTTTTCAGGCAATGGCATGCAGTTTACTATCTGAAGTATAATCCTACCATAGTACAGGCATTCTTAGAGCACAGACATGTCTTGCTGCACGTAGTGATGCTCCATGTAGAGAATAGAGAAAGAAAGGGAAAAAAAACAATGGAAACAGAAAAGTGGTGAGCCTATTATCTGCTGGAGGAATAACATTTCTAGGTCAGTCACGAGCAGTGTTTCACTGGCTGGGGAAGACCCAGCAGAACTGTAAAAAAAAATCTATCTTTATTTAGTGCATGTTTCTTGCTCTGCTAGGAGACTGCAGCAAATCATGCAAAGGATGCTGGGATCGGGATGCAGCAGGCAGCTGTAATGAGATTTGCTGGTTTGCTGTAAATCATCATTCAGCTGTCTTAAAGGCCTACCAAGTCACTGAATTTGATCAGTGGGGTACAATTATGGGATAAGCGAGTGAAGCTCTTATGGACATGGCTGCTATGGTACATCTGACATACTGTGACTGAATATCTACATAAATAACTCACACAAAAAAATTAGTTCAAGTAAACAATAGGGTTGTGCTATATTTCATATTTTCTACAGCTAACACAGACAAATGAGATTATGCAGAAAGGTTCAATCCATGGCTATTAATGAATAATGTACTGTGCTGACCTATTTTGAATTCCAATCTGCTTATTTTATCATGAAATGCTCAATATGCCAAACCATTATTATATAATGTATAACCTCTTTAGTATTCTAATTTTTTAGTCATGTCACCTCAAATGTTCTCAACCTGAAAATATTCTTGAATTTACACATCTATCGAGGTACGATAGGCTCTTTAAGCAATCTGCGATAACGGTATGGAAATATAAACATATGAACTTTGACTTTTGGAGCTAGCTCTTTGATTTCTACACAGTTTATTCAACCCCATTTCTCATAGCTGAAACTTCGCTTTTTTCAGAATATTCTCTTTTTCATTTTGTTAGATTTGATTTTCTTTATTTCAGTTTTGATTTTCTTCCTATTTTGACTAGTTTTTTGAAGCCAAATGTCATTCATTTGGCTGGAAAGGGGCCTGTGATAAGGGTTCTCCATCATGATAAGTCTGACAGTGTGGATTCTTGTATAACTGTATATGAATCAAACAAAATATATTACACACACATATCCCTCCTTGATTGAATACTCTGTAATCTAAAAATGTTTAATGGATCTTTGCAGCAAAAGTAGAAAACCCAGTGTTAATGTGACAGCACTAGAGAACTGGCACTGAACCTGCATTAATATTCGTTGTGTAAAAATGTGAGTAACAGTAGTATACATTCGGATGAGCTTCTGATGGGGGATGTAATTTCTTGATGCTTCAATAATTAAAAGCTGAATGAGCAAAAATCATTGAGATGACTGCCCGTGATTGGACTATATTTTTTATTCTCTCTTACATTACTGTCTCCATCCCCAACCCCCTCCCTGATAAATGAATTCCCCTCAGTCTATTCTTTTCTCTCTAACGCCCCCCCACCCCCTGCCACCCGCCCCCAATCCTAAGAACAGATTTCAGCTCCTTTACAACTCCTTTGACCAATGCTACTGAAAGCCTCCAACACACTACAGAAACACACTGCTCTATTCCAAGTCTATTCTTCATCATTCTTTCAACTGCCTCCATCACACGACTCCACATCTTCTGTTACATTGATCATTACTGTCCCAATCACGAGTTACTGTATATGCTGAAACTGTGATCAGCCCAGTCAGATAGAACAGTGTGTGATCGCTGTAGCTCAGTTCCGACAGACTACTACCATGTCAACTCTCATGCTTATTGGCAAAGGCGTTGTTGCTGTTACTGTGAGGTCACATCATCAGACAATCATCATCATCATCATAGGCGGTCCCTCGAACGAAGATGACTTGCTTCCACGAGTTCACAGATGTTTCAATGAAGGGCCCGATATTCCAATCTTGAACACCAATTGAAGGGTTGGAAGATGCCTGTGCGTGGATTTTTTATATAAACTTGTGGTGACCGTTGCACAGCCACCACACGGGCTTGACAGAGCTCGGCCTTTATCTAGTGGCAAGGGTTAACCAGGACAAGTGGAGACCTGCTCTGCTGCATGGACCTAGTACGCACACAAACGCAGCGTGGGCTGGCCTGTGCTGCCCCTGGACCTTCGGCTCTTCTGGACCCCGTACCCCCATTTGCTTACCTCTACCACCATCTCTTGCCGCTCCTCTGCCACAAACATTCGCCGCACCTCCGCCACAATCTCTCAGCGCTCGTCCGCCACAAAACACTCGCTGCACCATCGACACGATCTCCCGCTGCATCTCTGCACCAAACATTCGCTGGAGCTCTGCCACGATCACCCACTGAATCTCAGCCACGATCCCTCATCGCTCCTCCGCCTCGATCACTCGTCACACCTCCGCCACGTCTTTCCCACTCCAGGCAATACTGCTGTATTCAGTACTATTAATGATTCCAACCAGCATTCCATTCTTAATCTTTATTTTTAATAGGTTCCAAAACATGTATAACACTCAAAATCAATACCAGACTTTCATTTGGTACTGGTTACACACAGTCAATTTTCCAATTTACTGTATTTCTAAATTTAAAATTGAACCTACTTCGAACTAATGCAAAGTGATACACAGCCATGGATTATGGAAATTAACAGTAAGTCAACAATTACAGTACTACAGAATGCATTCCTCAAGTTCTTTTTCCTGGAAGTACATCCATATTTGCCATGTAGAAAGCTTTTATTGTGCTTTTTAAAAAAATATTTCTTTACAACAACTGCCTCTATTATTATGATTCATTACATCACATAGCGGGGTGGCCGAAGTTTGTGGCTAGTGTGTGTGTTTCACAGATCGCATGTGTTTATTAAAGAAAAATCATTGCTTACTGTTGGATCTTAAAACTCCCAACACTAGGGCCTAGAATTGGCCTCCTTTGTGCCTTGTGTTATCGCCTCCGGGGGGCGATAACGGGGAGCTAACAACCGGTCGTGGCGAAAGAAACGACTCAACAACAACTTTTATTTATATAGTGCCTTTAACATAGTAAAACATCCCAAGGCGCTTCACAGCTGTGTTATAAGACAAAACAGATAAATTTAACACCAAGCCACATAAGAAAAAATTACGGCAGATGGACAAAAGCTTGATTAAAGAGGGAGGATTTAAGGTGCATTTTGAAGAAAAGAGAGGTAGAGGGGCAGAGAGGTTTAGGGAGGGTGTTTCAGAGCTTAGGGCCCAAGCAGCTGAAGGCAGAGCCACTGATGGTTGAGCAGTTATAATCAGGGATGCTTAAGAGGGTAGAATTTGAGGAGCGCAGACATCTCTTTGGGTTGTAAGGCTGAAAGAGATGACAGAGATAGGGAGGGGCGAGGCCATGGAGAGATTTGGAAACAAGGATGAGAATTTTGAAATCGAGGCTTTGCTTAACCGGGAGCCAATGTAGGTCAGCGAGCACAGGGGTGATGGGTGAGCGGGACTTGGTGCGAGTTAGGACATGGGCTGCTGAGTTTTAGATGACCTCAAGTTTAAGTAGTGTAGAATGTGGGAGGCTAGCCAGGAGTATGTTGGAGTAGTCAAGTCTAGAGGTAACAAAGGCATGGATGAGGGTTTCAGCAGCAGTACAGCTGAGGCAGGGGCGGAGGCGGGCAATGTTACGGAGGTGGAAATAGACGTTTTTAGTTGTTCAGCAGATATGTGGCCGGTAGCTCATTTCAGGGTCAAATATGACACCAAAGTTGCGAACAGTCTGGTTTAACCTCAGATAGATACTAGGAAGAGGGATGGAGTCAGTGGCTAGGGAACGCAATTTATGGTGGGGACCAAAGACTTTGGCACATTTACAAAATAAATATTGTGCAATTTTTGAAATTTTTAAAAATACCGCGAAACAATGCACTTAACGCACTTCACATGGGCCTTAAAATAACATGCACTTTTTTTTGGTGTACAATGTTATCAATCATTTAAAATTTTGTTAAAAAAAAATACCCTCTTACTGTTCCCGAGGTTTGCGGTGGTGGTGGTAACCCTTAGCACCACGATCTCCTACATCCAGTACTGGATGTGCAGAAATTTTCTCCAATTAAATATTGGGTAGACAAGAAGTCTGATAATTTAGAGATCATGGAGGGGTCAAGAGAAGTGGTGGAGAGATAGAGCTGGGGGTCTAAATTCTAAAGTCTAAATTTAGACTCCCGTTAAATTCCCCTAGGGGTTTGCGGTGGCGGCTGATATGTCCTTACTATACAGTATAAATGCACACGAGGCCCATACTTGAGAGAAGGTCACTCTGTGACCAGTTACCTTTATTACCTAGACCTCAAGTGATGAAGGTGGGTGGAGCTTCCCCTTTTATACCTGAAAGTCCAGGTTAGGAGTGTCTCCCCTTGTGGTCAATGTTCTCAAGGTGTACAACTTAGGTCAGCTTATACATGGGTTACAATCGATCAGCTAGAGTGCTTGTGGCTGATCGGGCTGGATCATGGCTTCCATCGGCAATGAAGTACCTCATTCCAAGGCAGAGCCTGCAGCAATGGCCCTTCCCTTTAAGGGAGGAAAGAAGCCTGTGTTCCCAGCAGCGTTGCACTCGACATTGTGCAGCACTGCACCTGCACCGCCCCTCTTGCCTGCTTTAGCGCACCAAGGGAAGTGGTAGAGCTTCACTTCCTTCCTGGAGCGCTAAAGCGGAAGTTCGTGATGGAGTCCCTCGTATAGCGCCCAGTGGTAATTTTGTGCTACCGCAAATGTTATGCAATTTCTCCCCCTAAGTTTTTGTAAATCTGTGATTTTTTTTTCATGCTTCCAAATATCCCCAGTCTATGAAAACAGGTAGGCCCTTTACACTCAGGCCTCTGAAATATCCCCAGTCTATGAAAACAGGTAGGCCCTTTACACTCAGGCCTCTGCAAATATCCCCAGTCTATGAAAACAGGTAGGCCCTTTACACTCAGGCCTCTGAAATATCCCCAGTCTATGAAAACAGGTAGGCCCTTTACACTCAGGCTTCTGAAATATCCCCAGTCTATGAAAACAGGTAGGCCCTTTACACTCAGGCCTCTGAAATATCCCCAGTCTATGAAAACAGGTAGGCCCTTTACACTCAGGCCTCTGCAAATATCCCCAGTCTATGAAAACAGGTAGGCCCTTTACACTCAGGCCTCTGAAATATCCCCAGTCTATGAAAACAGGTAGGCCCTTTACACTCAGGCTTCTGAAATATCCCCAGTCTATGAAAACAGGTAGGCCCTTTACACTCAGGCCTCTGAAATATCCCCAGTCTATGAAAACAGGTAGGCCCTTTACACTCAGGCCTCTGAAATATCCCCAGTCTATGAAAACAGGTAGGCCCTTTACACTCAGGCCTCTGAAATATCCCCAGTCTATGAAAACAGGTAGGCCCTTTACACTCAGGCCTCTCCAAATATCCCCTCTCTATGAAGGAGGTTAGGCCATTTGCTCTCAGGCCTCTACCATTGCCAAGAACACCCTGGAGAATTGTGCTGTAATTTTCCATCCCTTTCCTTAGGGAAGTGCTTTGTATATCTGCCCCTCACAGTCAGGTTAAGAATGGCAAATTGGCTGGGTGGCTGAGAGAGAATGCTGGTACACCCATCGACAGTACTTGAGCGCTGCCTTGGTCTTCTATTCTGTCAGCACACATGTTACTGTGCATGCTCTTTATTAATTCTATAGATTGAAATGTAAATATGCGATTTACTTTTTGTAATCTAACTATTATTTTTTTTACAGTAATTGCATAACATTCAAGAGATATAAATGGAGTTGGTTTTTCAACATTTCCCAACAGCCACATGGCAGACAACTGTGGAATATGCTAAATATTCTGGGGCGGTATGAATGCACAGCAGAGACAGGTTTTGAAACCACTCTGTGATATTAGCGCATAAATGCTTAATATATTAATATTAAACCCTTTTGGACCCATTATAATATTCAAAACAGGCACTTCTTCTTCCAACTTGGAGAACAGGATAGAATCTGGACGTGGAGGCATCAATTTGCGTTAATTATTGGGGAGACAGGACTGATATGCAGTCAGACCCAAGGCCGACAAAAAGCAGACCTGGTTATTTTTATCCAGGCAGGTCAGGTAACAAATTTTCAGTGCAAAGTATTTAGCAATATATATATATACATATATATGTTTTTTTTTAAATCATTATTGCAGCGGCAATTGCCCACATTACAACAATAACTACACTCCAAAATTACTTCATTGGCTGTAAAGCGCTTTCAGATGTCTGGTGGTCATAAAAGGTGATATATAAAAGTAAGTCTTTTCTATCTTTCAAGCATTTATCTTTATATAAAACAAAAAGAGATAAAGGTCTTGAAATTAGACCCTGGGATACTAGTCAGATAGAGAGTCCCTCCTAACTTGCACCAATTCCCAGTCACCCATCACTTCTGTGCTTGCGTTGGCACCCAGATAAGCAACGTCTCAATTTCAAAATTCCCATCCTGGTTTACAAATCCCACCCTACCCTATCTCTGTAATCTCCTTCAGCTTCACAACCCCGCATGCTCCACGCTCCACCAAGATATCTGCACTCCTCAAATTCTGCCCTCTTGAGCATCCCTGATTCTAACTGCTCAACCATCAGTGGCCATGCCTTCTGATGCTCAGGCCCTAAGCTCTGGAACACCCTCCCTAAACCTCTCCACCTCTCTACTTCTCTTTCCTCCTTTAAGATACTTCTTAAAACCTACCTCTTTGATGTCATCTGCCCTAATTTCTTCTTATCTGGCATGGTGTCAAATTTACTTTTTTTGTCTTTTAACACTCCTGTGAAGTGCCTTGGGACATTTTACTACATTAAAGGTGCCATATAAATATAAGGTGTTGTTGTACTGTAAAAGTCCATGAGTGTAACTTTCAGCGTTGGCAGAAAACTGTCAATATCAGATATCCTGCCAATCCCTGCCCTGCCATTTACCTGGAGTGGACAAGGACTCCTGTGAGTTTCACCTTCCAGCAACTGCCCTGCTCTCTCGGGAAGTGGCCCGGTGGCAATTAAATGAGGCCCATGTGTTAATATACCGAGGCCTGAAAATGAGCTCAGCAAGTGCGTTTTGCACTTAAAATTGACCATTGAGTTTCTGAGCTCAGCTGGGTCATTGATGGGAAGCTGGGGGTTAGTAATACCTGCCCCACACGGCAGGAAAGAAAATAAAAATGTAATACAGAATCAAAATGCAATGAAAAATCAAGGGGAGAGTTATCCTTTGTTACTTGCACATAAATCCTATCACAAGAAGGCAGAGGCGTAGAAAAAGGCCAGCAGCTTGCTATCTTGGCTAGGGAATGGTTCATTGCAGAGGGAAGAAGACCTTTTTAATAAAGGGAGCAAATATAAACATGAACTTTTGATTTTATATGCAAATATTAAAATGCGGTTTTGTGAATCTGCTTACTGATATACTTATCTATTTACACAGATGGTACAGGAAATAACTAATCTCCTAGTGACACAGTAGTTGTCTAATTCTCACGGGATTAGGGCCAAATTGATATTTTCTGATGCAATGGATTATTCTCTAAATATTATTTGGTACTGACTGAAAAGCTTAATGATAAAAATGGTTATTAACAAATTGATATTCCCTTATACATAAAGTTACCTAATAAAGGTGGGATAATTTTCTATCTTCTAATTCATACAGATCAAATGTTGCAAATGGTAGCGATGTAGAACAGGCTCCATTCCCAACTTTAGACCTCGAGCATAAAATACGAGACCAATGACGTGAGTCGAAATTGAGCTATACCTGCGAGCGCCGTCAGAGCAGGCCGTGGAGCGGAAGGAGCAGCATACCACTCCAGGGAGCAACACGTGGTGGAGCAGGAGAGCAACGGCAGTGAAGAGGACGGGCAGGCGGCAGATGCCCACAGCACACTGCTGCGGCCTGCTTGTTCTTCCCGGCATGAGGCTTCAGCCATTTGTGAGGCCTGGGCCTCATTTGCATTCTGACAGCAAGTTGTAGGTACTAAATGGGTGCCCTGCTGCATCTCTCGTCCCGGCCCCCAGACAATATTCAGGGCCCATGTGTTTTCTTGCTGCAAAATCTGGGACTCACTGAGAGAAATTATGACCCAAAACTTTACCCTACTGCTCCATGGCAGAGTGTATCGGTGCCCCAACTTAGTACACAGTCAGCCATGGCTCAGTGGGTAGCACTCTCACCCGAGTCAGAAGGTTGTGGGTTCAAGTCCCACTCCAAAGACTTGGGCACATAATCTAGGCTGATACTTCAGTACAGTCCTGAGGGAGTGCTGCACTGTCAGATGAGACATTAAACTGAGGCCCTCTCAGGTGGACATAGATGTTTCCATGGCACTATTTCAAAAAGCACAGTCATAGGGCATTAGCGACTAAAACCACATCAAGGAAAAATAGTAAAAAGTTAAAATTAAAGGCACTACTTCTAAATGAATTAATGGCACAAACAGAGATAAAAGTGTTTGATCTAATAGTCATTACTGAGACATGGTTGCAGAGTGACCAAGATTGGGAATTAAATATTTCAGGGTACTTGACTTTTGTAGAATCAATATTGGTGGAGGGAAGAAATAACAAAGGGCATAAAACAAGGCGGGGGGGGAGAAATTTATAGATCCCCTAACAGTAGTTATAGTGTTGGACAGAGTATCAATCAGAAAATTAGAGGAGCAAGGGTAAAGCAATAATCGTGGCGGACTTTAGTCTTCATGTAGACTGGGCAAACCAAATAGCAAAAGTAACTTGGAGGATGAGTTTGTGGCATGCATTAGAGCCAGTTTTCTAGAACAATATGTCGAGGAACCATCTAGGGAATAGACTATTTTAGATCTAGTATTGCATACTGAGATAGGGCTTGTTAGTAATCTTACGGTAAAGGATCCTCTGGGTGTTATGTCTATCATCATAGGTAGTCCCTCGAACCGAAGATGACTTGCTTCCAAGTCAAAAAGTTCACAGGTGTTTCAATGATGGACCTAAAATTCCAGGTCCGAACTCAATCTTGAAGGATGGAAGATGCGTGTGCTTGGATTTTTTTTTAAACATGTGGTGACTGTTGCACACCAGCCACCACACGGGCTTGACAGAGCTAGGTCTTGGTCCAGTAGCAAGGATTAACCAAGAAAACTGGAGACCTGCTCTGCTGCATGGACCTAGTGCACACACATATCGCAGTGTGGGCTGGCCCGTGCTATCCCTGGGCTCTCGCCTCTTCTGGGCCCTGAATTCGCGTCCCTCTTCAGTCTCTCGCTGCTCCTTCGCCTCGATCTCGCTGCTCCCGATATACCTGCCCACACTCCAATCACCGACCTGGACCATGGTGACGTCCCTTTTCACTACCGTTGCTCTCCTGCTCCAGTACGTGCTGCTCCCTGGAGTGGTATGCTGCCACGCTGCTCCTTCCGCTCCCCGGCCTGCTCCGATGGTGCTCACAGGCCGGGGGCCGCACAGACTGCTGGGCTTGGCTGCCACGCTGCTCCTTCCGCTCCCTGGCCTGCTCCGATGGTGCTCACAGGCCGGGGACCGCACAGACTGCTGGGCTCGGCTGCCACGCTGCTCCTTCCGCTCTGTAGTGATCTTATGAATGACTCCACGAGGCAATGTGTTGTATTCAAACTGTAGTGACTTTGGTCCTTTATTTGTAACTCGAGAGTGAGACACATGCCTGGTGGGCAGCCTTTTATACTGGGCCCTGCACACCTATGCAGTGACCCTCAGGTCTTGAACCGCAGTGCTCTCTGGTGGACAGCCTCTGCCACAGGGGCAGGAAACCCCGGTCTCCCAGTTGCACCCTCTAGTGGTGCCAGCATAGTATATACACAGTGTAAACCTTATTGATAGTACATCAGGTAACACGTCTCCATCTTATGCAACTATACAGTGACTACACAGAGAGTATAGCTATAGTCTGCATATATAACATCACTCTCCCCCAAGTCCTTTGTGCCGATTACCTTTGCACTATGTACTCTGGCTTAGCTCTCCCCAGACTTAAGTGCCAATAGCCCTTGCACCTTTGCTGTGTTTTGGCTTGGCTCTCTCCCTGTTAACCCCCAAGTCCTTTTGCCACAACGTTGCTTAGTGGTTACCAGTTTGAATGATTCGATGATGCAGTGGAGGTTCCAGTGGGTTCTGGGTGTGATCTGTGTGTGTGTCCATGGCTACATACATCCATTTCCCTCCCCGCCCCCCACAGCGAGATCATGCAGCAGGCTCGTTACATTAACATACAGGATCAGACAAAGAAAGGAAGTTACAGTTTGTATCGTGACACCTTGGTTCAGTGACTTACATTTGTTACGTTTTGCGGTTGTGCGCCAGGATTGGGTAGATTGCATTCATGGTTCAGTCATGGTCAGTACTGAGGTAGCAGTACAGGTATGCGAGGACGCAGGTTTCCAGAGCAACCGGACGGGGTCCTAGTCATCTGATAGCAGCACTGTGCCCCCTGATAGTGGGGTGGGCTTGGTTCGCTCACTTTGCCAGGACTCAGGGCCTTTGCCATTGTCTAGTGGTGGGCAAAGCCACAGATGTGTGTGGCTTCCCTGTACTCCTTTGAGGGCTGCAGAATCTTCTGCCTGCTCTCTAACAGTGTTGGGAACCTGGCTGTTCCAGGTTCCGTTTGGGGAACTCGTTGGTTCTGACCTTTCGCTCCCGGACATGGCCGAGGTAGCGACTGGGTCTGGGGGCTGCACCGTCTCCACCCGGGCGGTAGGCAACGGCCGCGGACTGTGCGTATTTGCGCCATTTTCGTTTCCGGGTCCATGGCGAATAGTGCCATCGGGTGCCTGCAGCGTGGGATAGACCTGGGGTAGGGTATCAGGATCAGTGCCTTCATCCTCCTGAGGTCACTGGCCTATAACTTGTGGGGACACCTGGGGCAGGACATTGGGCAGCAACTTCTGGCGTCCATCCATGCACAGTTAAACGTGGAAATATAGTTGCTGTCAGAGATACCCCGCTCCTCCACAGGCTGTGCTGTTGCAGTCCTTGCCAATAAACTCGGCATTGAAATGACTGCAAGAACCTGTGCTTCTTGCCCGCTAGTTCCGCACTAAAGGCAGCAGAAAATGTAGGGCTGGTGCATTCAGAAGAGTTTTTATACACAGTGTGATAAGTGACAATTACTACTTAACAACCTCTCTGGCCCTGAAAAATTAATTTTACAAGTCTGTTTTCAGATTCCCTCAGAAGAAAATTAGTGTTGGAGATTTAGAGGGTGACGCTTGATGACTGGAAATCTCTCTCTAAATCCGATCAAATCTTTGTAGGCAGCTGTCAGTGAGGTCAACAGCAAGTCAATTGCTTCGCCGCTGACTGCAAAATCTAGACTCTTGTTTATGAAGTAATCTTAGATCTAATACTTTGAAATAAAATGGACAATTGAGTAAGAAATCTCAACTGCCTATTGACAAAGCTTGAATTTAAGTAATGTGCTGTCAAAGCCAACCAGTTTTAAATACCATTTAAAATAAGACTGCTAAAATGGTAGGGCTACAGCTTAGTATCTTGTGGTTGAAAACACATTTATAGTTCACAGTTATACTAGAGGCTAGTTGGCTGCCATTACTGTATAGTTATTTAAAATCAGAAATTAAATTAAACTTATAGAAAAATCAGTTCATGGCCTTTATATGATGAACAAGTGTTAACCACAACGGTAGAAACAATAAATTTGTGCTTGCGACAAAGCAAAGGATCATAAAAGCCTGCACAGGTTTTGTGACAGCAGTGAACAGGCAGCCACTGTACTGACAGCGGACCACAGTCATTTCTTTGTGCAGGACTGTAGCTGGACAGCTGGATTTATACAACTGCATATATGGGAGATAACACTTTATATATCATTCATGCTCTTTTTTTATATGCATATATAATCATACGTTACCCATACATATAACAAGAAACATGATTTACAGTGCACACTTTCCAACCACAATGTAAAAGTTAAAGCAACTATAAGGATTTAAGAGTCTCTGCCCAGTACACTAAATAGCAAAAATGAGTCATTGAGTGCTGTCTCTAAAATTACTGAGCAAACATCTTGACTGAGCTGTTTTCAAGTTCTGGGTTTTGTTTGTAGTGAATTGGGATGTTTTGTTCTATGGTACTGAGATGTCAATGGCAAAGGAAACCCGTCAGTGTCACCCCAAGCAACTGGAACGCTGAAGGTACAGCCAGGCTCAGGCATATTTGAAATCAAGGCTTTGTGAGCTGCTCGACTCAAGGGTAACACTCAGTTGTTGGCAAAATTCGGACGATGCTTTGCCATATGGCACTTGTGAGAAAAGAGGAAAAATGTGTCCTCAAGTAAACCTCTTCCTGAGTCTAAACTGCAGATTACGCTTAAGGCAGACAGTTAGTGACGATACAACAAACTATATCAACTCTGTCCATAAAGGGTGGGGAGAGCCTTCAACAATTAACAAAACATGTTTTTAAATAAAGTTAAACTGACTTTATATTACCTCTGATTTACCAAGACCATTACTATTTCTGCTTCCATTATTAATTAGAAACCTCACTCCCATTTATCCATACATACTCACTGAGTACATCACTCAAAGAAATGTATTGTATCAAAGTCTGCTACTTTATAACTAGTTGCAAACCTCAGTGCAGGATAGGATGGGAAAAAATGGGTCCATAATACATCCACCTGAGCTCACGTGTGATAAATTATATTTAGTTACAAATGTGGTTATAAAAGTATATTACAGCAATAAGTCTAATGATTTTACATTTCAGCATAACCTATTTTTACATTATAGACTATTGCACCCATTGCAATACTGTTACAATTGTGAAGCCACAACATTCTCAAGTACTATGAGCAAGTTGGGAGTTAAAAACATTGGCTATTGTTTCTAGAAATATTGGTGATAATCTAAAACACCTACTCAGCAACCTGAAATTCTAATTTTATTCGCCGGCGAGCTGCCTGGGGAATGCCCAGCAGGCATCTAAAGCTCGCTGACCTCATCTGAAATGAGGCCTGAGGCCCAATATTGGGTGGGCTTTGGGCCTTGGTGTTCTGGTGCAGAGATTGCTCCCCGCACCCAGTTTGTGCTGGCTTCCAATTTTTAGGCCATAGATTAGATTTCAACTACATCTTTCATTTAAATAGAAAACCACGATTTTTTAATCTTACATTTTAAGTGATCAGTGCTCTTATTTTTCTAACTTGAAATCAGTTTTGGTTCAAATGGATATTCATTTGGGGTTTTGAGAAGATTCTGGGCTAGGAGGGTGCCCATGTAATCCATCAAACCATGGCAATTGGCAGCTTACAAGAATATATCAAGGTGCTCCAGATCTGATTCCAGCTAAATAAAAAAACAAATGCCTGCAAACACAGACAATTGGAGAATGGAACTTGTCTCCATTTTGCATCTGATGAAACTATGGAGCACTTCTAGGCACAGTAAAGACCAGTGCCGATGCTGGGTAACCATACGACAGCACGCCTTAAATTCCAGCCTCAAGAGTGCAGTCAACACAATACAAAACTCTGCTCAGTAAAAGTAAGCTGGAAGCTGTACAGAGACTGAAAGCAAGCATTATTCCCATGACCTTTAACATCCATCAATGAGTTGATCTTTCAGCCAGCTACTTTTGAAGTGATCAGTTCAACTCTTAATCCAACAAAATTATTATGCAAATAAACTATAAATAAAAAAAGGCAATGAATCTGTGTAGAAAGATCTACCTACTCAAGTTTGTAAATGTTAGTGAAAGAAATAAAATTGCATAGAAGTGAAATGAATGGATCGTATGTAAACATTTGGAAGTTTTTGTGTGTGTGAAGTTTTGTGCTCATCAATCATACGTTGTAATTCAGTGCCAGGTCAAGCATAGCACAGCTTGATGCAAAGTAAAGCTCCTTTTAATGGTCCCTGTAATGTGTCTTAACTCCATCATCAAAATGAGCACCCTTTATGCATCTATCTGATTGTTTCCACTTCCAACAATCCCTATCAGAACTCCTGGTGAGATTGACAATTTTGTATCAATTTGCATCACATTGTACAATTTACAGGAACTGGACTGAGACTCCCCAAACTAATTTCCCAGTGGACCCTTGTAGTCAGCAGAGATACAAACCCAAGTCTCAGAAGTGAAAGGACAATGTGCTCACCTACCAAACTACTCTGCCCTGGTTATCTTGAATTCAGCAAGAATTATGTTCCCTGAACAAAGTTCATCAAAGGAAGGATAGGCAGAAATGAAAAGGAGATGGGGTAGCTCCGTAAATAAAGGGTGAGATCAGTGTAGTAGTGAGAAATGATATTGACTAGGATCAAGGTGTAGAATCAGTTTGGGTGGAGATAAGAAATAATAAGGGAAAGAAGTCACTGGTGAGCGTAGTCTATAGGCCCCTAACAGTAGCTACATTGTAGGACAGAGTATAACTCAAGAAATGATGGAGGCTTGTAAGAAAGGTAAGGTAATAATCGTGGGTGATTTTAATCTTCATATTAATTGGCAAAGATAGCCTTGGGGAAGAGTTCATGGAGTGTATTCGGGATGGTTTTTTTGAACAATACGTTGTGGAACCTACCAGGGAGCAGGCTATTTTAGAACTGGTAATGTGTAAGAGCTTCTACAGGTATATACAAAGGAAGAGAGTAGCTAAAGTAAATATTGGTCCCTTAGAGAGCGAGACTGGGAATTAATAATAGGAAACAGGGAAACGGCAGAGACTTTGAACAAATATTTTGTATCAGTCTTCACGGTAAGAAAAGCATCTGAGTAATTGATAATCAAGGGGCTATGGAGGGGGGTGGGGGAAGAGTTAAAATATCACTAGAGAAAAAGTACTAGGCAAACTAATGGGACTAAAGGTTGTCAAGTCCCCTGGACCTGATGGCCTGCATCCAAGGGTCTTCAAAGAAGTGACTGGAGAGATAGTGGGTGCATTGATTGTAATCTACCAAAATTCCCTGCATTCGGGAGAGGTCCCAGCAGATTGGAAAATGTAATGCCCCTATTTAAGAAAGGATGGAGGCACAAAGCAGGCAACTATAAATCAGTTAGCCTAACATCTGTCATTGGAAAAATGCTGGAGTCCATTATTCATCATCATCATCATAGACAGTCCCTCAGAGTCGAGGATAACTTGCTTCCACTCTAAAACTGAGTTCTCAGATGACTGAGGAGTCCAATGGGGAACCTACAATCTCTGTCACAGGTGGAGCAGGCAGTGGTTTAAGAAAAGGGTGGGTGGGGAGCCTGGGTTGATGCATGCTCCTTCCACGGTCTATGGTTGGTTTCTGCTTGATCTCGGCGATGGGACTCGAGTTGCTCAGTGCTCTCCCGGATGCTGTTCCTCCACTTTGGGCAGTCGTGGGTCAGTGGTGGGGATGTTGCACTTTATCAAGGAGGCTTTGAGCGTGTCCTTGGAGCATTTCCTCTGCCCACCTGTGGCTCGCTTGCCGTGCCAAAGCTCCGTGTAGAGCGCTTGCTTTGGGAGTCTCGTGTTGGTCAAGTGGACAATGTGGCCTGCCCAACAGAGCTGATCGAGCATGGTCAGTTCTTCGATGCTGGGGATGTTGTTCTGAGCGAGAACACGGACGTTGGTGCGTCTATCCTGCCAATGGATTTGCAGGATCTTGCGAAGGCAGCGCTGGTGGTACTTCTTTAGTGTTTTGAGGTGTCTGCAGTATAAAGTCCACATCTCTGATCCATATAGGAGCGCGGGTATCATTATTGCCCTGTAGACCATAAGCTTGGTGCTGAATTTGAGGTCCTAATCTTCAAACATTCTCTTCCTCAGGCAACCAAAGGCTGCGCTGGCACACTGAAGGCGGTGTTGCGCCTCTTCGTCAATGTCTGCTCTTGCTGACAGTAGGCTCCCGAGGCATGGAAAATGGTCCCCGTTGTCCCAAGCCTCATTGTAGATTTTGATTATTTGGAAAGAGTCCATTATTAAGGAGGTGGTAGCATGACATTTAGAAAATCGTAATACAGTCAAACAGAGTCAGCATGATTTCATGAAAGGGAAATCATGTTTGACAAATTTGCTGAAGTTCTTTGAGAATGTAATGAGCAGAGAGGATAAGGGGGAACCAGTAGATGTTGTGTATTTGAACTTTCAGAAGGCATTCGATAAGGTGTCGCATAAAAGGTTACTGCACAAGATAAAAGCTCATGGGATTGGGGGCAATATATTAGCATGGATAGAGGATTGGCTAACTAACAGAAAACAGAGTCGGGATAAATGGGTTATTTTCAGGTTGGCAAACTGTAACGAGTGGGGTGCCACAGGGATCAGTACTGGGGCCTCAACTATTTACAATCTATATCAATGACTTGGATGAAGGGACCGAGTGTAATGAACCAAATTTGCAGATGATACCAAGATAGGTGAGAAAGCAAATTATGTAGAGGACGCAAAGAATCTGCAAAGGGATATAGGTAGGCTAAGTGAGTGGTCAAAAATCTGGCAGATGGTGTGTAATGTGGGAAAACGTGAAGTTATTCACTTTGGTAGGAAAACTAAAAAGGCAAATTATTATTTAAATGGGAAGAGATTACAAAATGCTGAGATATAGAGGGATCTGGGGGTCCTTGTACGTGAAACACAAGAAGTTAACATGCAGGTACAGCAAGTAATTAGGAAGGCAAATGTAATGTTGACCTTTATTGCAAGGGGGATAGAGTATAAAAGTAGGAAAGTCCTGCTACAACTGTATAGAGCATTGGTGAGACCACACCTGGAGTACGGCCTCCTTATTTATGGAGGGATATACTTGCAGTGGAGGCAGTTCAGAGAAGGTTCATGAGGTTGATTCCTGAGTTGAAGAAGATGTCTTATGAAGAAAGGTTGAGCCTATACTCATTGGAGTTTAGAAGAATGAAAGGGGATCTTATTGAAACATAAGATTCTGAGGGGGCTTGGCAGGGTAGATGCAGAGAGGATGTTTCCCCTCATGGGGGAAATCTAGAACTAGGGGGCATAATTTCAGAATAAGAGGTCGCCCATTTAAAATGAAAATGAGGAGGAATTTCTTCTCTCAGAGGGTTGTGAATCTTTGGAATTCTCTTCCCCAGAGAGCTTTGGAGACTGGGTCATTGAATATATTTAAGGTAGAGATTGACAGATTTTTGAATGCGAAGGGAGTCAAGAGTTATGGGGCGCGGGCAGGGAAGTGGAGTTGAGGTCAAGATCAGATCAGCAATGATCTTAGTGATTGGCAGAGCAGGCTCGAGGAGCCAAATAGCCTACTCTTGGTCCATTTTCTATGTTCTTATAGCAGTTTATCCATTTGGAGAAACCACAAAAAACATTGCCTAGAAGTCACTGGAGGAGCAGAGCCATACCAGAGTGGCCAGATCATATTAAACGGGTGAAGAAGAACATAAGAAATCGGAGCAGCAATAGGCCATTCGGCCCCTCAAGCCTGCTCCACCATTCAATCAGATCAGGGCTGATCTTCGACCTCAACTCCACTTTCCTGCACTATCCCCATATCCCTTGATTCCCTTAATATTCAAAAATCTATCCAGCTCTGTCTGGAATATACTCAACGACTGAGTTTCCACAGCCCTCTGGGGTAGAAAATTCCAAAGATTCACCACCCTCTGAGTGAAGAAATGTCTCCTCACCTCAGTCTTAAATGGCCGACCCCTTATTCTGAGACTGTGACCCCTGTTTCTAGACTCCCCAGCCAGGGGAAACATCCTCCCTGCATCTACCCTGTCAAGCTCTAAGAATTTTGTATGTTTCAATGAGATCACCTCTCATTCTTCTAAATTATAGATAATATAGGCCAAGTCTACTCAATCTCTCCTCATAGGACAATCCCCCCATCTGCCCATCCTGGGAATCAGTCTGGTGAACCTTTATTGCATTCCCTGTGTCATGTATCTTACATGGCTACTGTTGGTGCTATCACAAGGTGTGCCACCTGAGGGCACAGCAGTGGGAAGCTCGTAGGTTACTTTTACAGGTGTGCCTGGCCTAGTATAAAAGGCAGGCCACCAGGTGTGATCCTCACTCTGGAGTTAACGAATAAAGGACTAAGGTCACTACAGTTTAAGTACAAAACACTGCCTCGTAGAGTCATTGTTAGAGCATCTAAGGATACAACAACTGGCAACGAGATTACGAACTTTCACACGGAAATGGCTACCCTTGGTACATTGCAGCAGTTCCCCGATGGGGACGATTGGGACGCCTTTGTGGAGAGGCTAGAACACTTTTTTTTTTACAGCAAACGACCTGGCAGGAGATGACCCGGCCGCACTGGCTGATAAGCGGCGCGCTATCCTGCTAACCAGTTGTGGGCCCACCGTCTATGGCCTCGTCAGGGACTTGCAGGCACCAGCGAAGACAACGACTAAGTCGTACAAGGAGCTCGTAACCCAACTCAAGCCCAAGGAGAGCATCCTCACAGCCAGACACAGGTTCTATACCCACCGACGGCCCGAAGGCCAGGAAGTCGCGAAGTACGCCGCAGACCTCAGGAGGTTGGCGGCACCGTGTGAGTTCGGCACCCACATTAACGAAGCGCTGCGGGACATTTTCATCATTGTAATTGGCCATGAGGGCCTTCTTCACAAGCTACTGTCGGCGGATACCACAGTCACACTGCAGAAGGTCATCTCTGTGAGCCAGGCATTCATGACCTCGACCTGCGGCTCTAGGCAGATGTCTCCCCCTCAGGACTCAAACCCAGCAAGTACTGTGCACAGAGTGATGCCATTCAGGGGCTGGACTGTAGAGCGTGAATCCTCTCAGGGAAGAGAGAACAAGCCCCCGAGTCCCTTAACTCAGAGTCCGCTGAGGGGGGCTAATCGAGTAGCACCATGCTGGCATTGTGGAGGGAATCACAGGGCTCACCTGTGTCGTTTTAAAGACTATGTTTGCAAAGGCTACAGCAAATGTGTAAGAGAAATAGGACTCGGTGTGTTGATGAGTTCGCAGATGGCCATGAATCCAGCGTGGATTATGAATTGTTAGACAGAGAAGCAGCCCAGTCCCACAGGGAAGTACATAGCATGTTTATCTGCACCACCAAGTGCTCCCCGCTGAAGATGGAAGTCGAGATAGAGGGAAGTCCAGTCTTCATGGAAGTGGACACGGAGGCGAACCAGTCAGTGATGAATCAAGGACCCTTTGAAAGGCTATGGGACAAATCGGCTGAGCGACCCGAGTTGGCTCCAGTTCAAGCAAAGCTGCGCACCTACACCAATGAAATCATCCCAGTCGTTGGTAGTGTGAATGTAAGGGTACTCCATGATGGCGCGGCGCACAAGTTACCTCTGTGGGATTGTTGCAGGTGATGGACCAACACTGCACGGCAGAAGGTGGATGGAGAAGAACCAGTGGAAGTGGGAAGACTTCACCCCTCCAGCGATCGAAACCCTCTGCGCTCAGTGGCAAAGCAAGCCCTCGCCTGAGGGTGGACCCGGCATCAGTGAGCTGACCAGCACGGCACCCGAGACACAGGCACTGAAGACAAAGATGGCCGCGGCCAGACCACGAGGTGCAGCACTGATGAGCAATACGTGGCACCAAACAGAGAAGCGGATTGGGGTAAAGCAAGCAAGGCTCTCTTAAAGGAGGCCGGCAACCCACTACAATTAAAAGGGACAGTTCCACACATTTAAGCAATATAACAGTAATTGTAAGTTAGAGACTAAAGGTGTAACGGATAATGTAAAATGTGTAACTGACCATGTAAAATGTGTAACGGATAATCGGAACTGTATTCATACAATCGGCGAGGAAAAGTCGCGCGATTATGTACAATGTGTAATTGATGATCTGAACTGTGTATATGCAACCAGCGAAGAAAAATCACGTGATCGTGATCGGGCTCCTAGTGTGTCCATCATAAGTAAGGAAAAGCTGTGTGATGCAGGATTCCCACTGCACGCAGCCAATGCAGCGGGCAGACACCCATTGGGTGCACACAGGTCCAGCGAGCTAACCAATGCTGTAGCCTGCGTCCTGGGAACCAGAGTCAGGCACCATGAAGTTTGCCCACAAGCAGCCGACACACACGAGCTGCGAAGCAAGCGACTTCAGGAGGGCAACGGCAACGGTACTATGCCCTGGATCGGCTCCATCTCTCAGGCACCCGATGGCACCAGCGGCCACGAGCCTGAAGGAGCAGACTGCACCAAGGCCATACTCCTAGATGTAAGGTCACCCACCACTGTTCCCCCAGAGGAAACAAGCACCAGCCAGGATTTCAAACCAATCTATTCTCAGGCCAGCGAGTCAGCACTGCTAGACGACAGCTCCTCAGGGAGCAGCTGGGACCCAGGGCGTAAAAGGAAGGATTGGGGGCGGGGGGGGAGGTCACAGACATCTGTGAACCTGCCTGACGCTAGGGACCACGGCAACAACCCAGAGAGCAGGCTACGCGAGCCAACCGGCTCCCCACTGCCAGCACCAGGCACTGAGCCGCCACCAGACAGCAGGGACACCAACCAGCAGCTCCGGAACTAGCTCCTCCTCACGCACCAGTCAACCACAAAAAACCCCCCCAAAAAACGCAAAACCCACTTACCTGAACTTTAATGAGCATGAATGTTAGGAGCCCCCGTCACACCAATATGGGAAGGGGTGGGGGGGGAGAGAATGGAGTGGGCAGGAACACACACACACACACACACACACACACAAACAGCAACCACCAGCACGCTACTGCACCCACTACCCACTTAAGGTTGAGCCGGCCCGCCAGAGGTCTACCAGACAAAACCCGTACAGAGCTAAGGCCAGAGCAGAGTTAATGCAGGGGCGATTTGCACTGAGGGTTCAGGGGGGAGTGATGTCATGTATCTTACATGGCCACTGTTGGTACTATTTTAAGGTGTGCCACCAGAGGGCACAGCAGTGGGAGACTTGCAGGTTACCTGTACAGATGCACCTGGCCACCAGGTGTGATCCTTAGTCTGGAGTTAACTAATAAAGGACGAAGGTCACTACAGTTCAAGTACAAAACACTGCCTTGTGGAGTCATTGTTAGAGCATCTAAGGATACAAGACCCTCCATGACAAGTATATCCCTCCTTAAGTAAGGAGGCCAAAAATGTACACAATACTCCAGGTGCGGCAGTAAGACATCTTTACTCTTATATTCAAATCCTCTTGTAATAAAAGTCAACATACCATTTGCTTTCTTAATTGCTTGCCGTATCTGCATGTTAACTTTCAGTGATTCGTGTACAAGGACACCCAGGTCCCTCTGATCCCCTGCGGTCATTCCCATGCAAAACAGATACACTGCTTTGAGTACTGTTGAGGGGGATGACTCATCAGGGGAGGGCAGCAGCAGCCAAGTTCATGGCACCATGGCTGGTTCTGTTGCACAGGAGGGCAGGAAAAAGAGTGGGAGAGCGATAGTGATAGGGGATTCAATTGAAAGGGGAATAGACAGGCGTTTCTGCAGCCACAACCGAGACTCCAGGATGGTATGTTGCCTCCCTGGTGCAAGGGTCAAGGATGTCTCAGAGCGGGTGCAGGACATTCTAAAAAGGTAGGGAGAACAGCCAGTTGTCGTGGTGCACATTGGTACCAACGACATAGGTTTTTAAAAAAAGGGATGAGGTCCTACGAGACGAATTTAAGGAGCTAGGAACTAAATTAAAAAGTAGGACCTCAAAAGTAGTAATCTCGGGATTGCTACCAGTGCCACGTGCTAGTCAGAGTAGGAATCGCAGGATAGCGCAGATGAATACGTGGCTTGAGCAGTGGTGCAGCAGGGAGGGATTCAAATTCCTGGGGCATTGGAACAGGTTCTGGGGGAGGTGGGACCAGTACAGACCGGACAGTCTGCACCTGAGCAGGACCGGAACCAATGTCCTAGGGGGAGTGTTTGCTAGTGCTGTTGGGGAGGAGTTAAACTAATATGGCAGGGGGATGGGAACCAATGCAGTGAGACAGAGGGAAACAAAAGCAAAAGACAGAAAGGAGATGAGTAAAAGTGGAGGGCAGAGAAACCCAAGGCAAAAAACAAAAAGGGCCACTGAATATAAAGAGGCTGCAGGAGGGGTCAAAATTAAAAATCATGGTTTAAAAACTAGGATTAAAACACTCTACCTAAATGCATGCAGCATTCGAAATAAAGTAAATGAGTTGACGGCACAAATCATTACAAATGGGTATGATTTGGTGGCCATTACAGAAACATGGTTGTAGGGTGGCCAAGACTGGGAATTAAACATACAGGGGTATCTGACGATTCAGAAAGATAGACAAGAAGGGAAAGGAGGTGGGATAGCTCTGTTAATAAAGGATGATATCAGGGCAGTTGTGAGAGACAATATTGGCTCTAATGAACAAAATGTTGAATCATTGTGGGTGGAGATTAGAGATAGTAAGGGGAAAAAGTCACTGGTGGGCGTAGTTTATAGGCCCCCAAATAATAACTTCACGGTGGGGCGGGCAATAATCAAGGGAATAATGGAGGCATGTGAAAAAGGAACGGCAGTAGTCATGGGAGATTTTAATCTACATATCGATTGGTCAACTCAAATCGCACGGGGTAGCCTGGAGGAGGAATTCATAGAATGCATACGGGATTGTTTCTTAGAACAGTATGTAACTGAACCTACAAGGGAGCAAGCTATCTTAGATCTGATCCTGTGTAATGAGACAGGAAAAATAAACGATCTCCTAGTAAAAGATCCTCTCGGAATGAGTGATCACTATATGGTTGAATTTTTAATACAGATTGAGGGTGAGGAAGTTGTGTCAGAAACGAGCGTACTATGCTTAAACAAAGGGGACTACAGTGGGATGAGGGAAGAATTGGCTAAAGTAGACTGGAAATACAGACTAAACAGTGGCACAATTGAGGAACAGTGGAGAACTTTTAAGGAGCTCTTTCATAGTGCGCAACAAAAATATATTCCAGTGAAAAAGAAGGGCGGTAAGAGAAGGGATAACCAGCCGTGGATAACCAAGGAAATAAAGGAGAGTATCAAATTAAAAACCAATGCGTATAAGATGGCCAAGGTTAGTGGGAAACTAGAGGATTGGGAAAATTTTAAACAACAGCAAAGAATGACTAAAAAAAGCAATAAAGAAAGGAAAGATAGATTACGAAGGTAAACTTGCGCAAAACATAAAAACAGATAGTAAAAGCTTTTACAGATATATAAAACGGAAAAGAGTGACTAAAGTAAATGTTGGTCCCTTAGAAGATGAGAAGGGGGATTTAATAATGGGAAATGTGGAAATGGCTGAGACCTTAAACAATTATTTTGCTTCGGTCTTCACAGTGGAAGACACAAAAACCATGCCAAAAATTGCTGGTCACAGGAATGTGGGAAGGGAGGATCTTGAGATAATCACTATCACTAGGGGGGTAGTGCTGGACAGACTAATGGGACTCAAGGTAGACAAGTCCCCTGGTCCTGATGAAATGCATCCCAGAGTATTAAAAGAGATGGCGGAAGTTATAGCAGATACATTCGTTATAATCTACCAAAATTCTCTGGATTCTGGGGAGGTACCAGCGGATTGGAAAGCAGCTAATGTAACGCCTCTGTTTAAAAAAAGGGGCAGACAAAAGGCAGGTAACTATAGGCCGGTTGGTTTAACATCTGTAGTGGGGAAAATGCTTGAAACTATCATTAAGGAAGAAATAGCGGGACATCTAGATAGGAATAGTCCAATCAAGCAGACGCAGCATGAATTCATGAAGGGGAAATCATGTTTAACTAATTTACTGGAATTCTTTGAGGATATAACGAGCATGGTGGATAGAGGTGTACCGATGGATGTGGTGTATTTAGATTTCCAAAAGGCATTCGATAAGGTGCCACACAAAAGGTTACTGCAGAAGATAAAGGTACGCGGAGTCAGAGGAAATGTATTAGCATGGATAGAGAATTGGCTGGCGAACAGAAAGCAGAGAGTCGGGATAAATGGGTCCTTTTCGGGTTGGAAATCGGTGGTTAGTGGTGTGCCACAGGGACCGGTGCTGGGACCACAACTGTTTACAATATACATAGATGACCTAGAAGAGGGGACAGAGTGTAGTGTAACAAAATTTGCAGATGACACAAAGATTGGTGGGAAAGGTTGTGTAGAGGACACAGAGAGGCTGCAAAGAGATTTGGATAGGTTAAGCGAATGGGCTAAGGTTTGGCAGATGGAATACAATGTCGGAAAGTGTGAGGTCATCCACCTTGGGGAAAAAAAAACAGTAAAAGGGAATATTATTTGAATGGGGAGAAATTACAACATGCTGCGGTGCAGAGGGACCTGGGGGTCCTTGTGCATGAATCCCAAAAAGTTAGTTTGCAGGTGCAGCAGGTAATCAGGAAGGCAAATGGAACGTTGGCCTTCATTGCGAGAGGGATGGAGTACAAAAGCAGGGAGGTCCTGCTGCAACTGTATAGGGTATTGGTGAGGCCGCACCTGGAGTACTGCGTGCAGTTTTGGGTCATCTTACTTAAGGAAGGATCTACTAGCTTTGGAGGGGGTACAGAGACGATTCACTAGGCTGATTCCGGAGATAAGGGGGTTACCTTATGATGATAGATTGAGTAGACTGGGTCTTTACTCGTTGGAGTTCAGAAGGATGAGGGGTGATCTTATAGAAACATTTATCATGAAAGGGATAGACAAGATAGAGGCAGAGAGGTTGTTTCCACTGGTCAGGGAGACTAGAACTAGGGGGCACAGCCTCAAAATACAGGGGAGCCAATTTAAAACCGAGTTGAGAAGGAATTTCTTCTCCCAGAGGGTTGTGAATCTGTGGAATTCTCTGTCCAAGGAAGCAGTTGAGGCTAGCTCATTGAATGTATTCAAGTCACAGATAGATAGATTTTTAACCAATAAGGGAATTAAGGGTTACGGGACGAGGGCGGGTAAGTGGAGCTGAGTCCAAGGCCAGATCAGCCATGATCTTGTTGAATGGCGGAGCAGGCTCGAGGAGCTAGATAGCCTACTCCGGTTCCTAATGTTCTTATGTACCACCCCCATAATGACAGACTTCTGGTCCGCTTCAAAAAAAACAATAAAGAGCTGAATTTCGCGGAAGAGGCCATCTTATCAGACGCAGCGGAAAAAACACTTCAGAAGCGGTTGGAGCGACCCATTTCGAGCAGACCTGAATTTTTACCCCACTGTATGATCTGATTTGGAGTCTAGTCGCTTATATTCAAATGTTCTCATAACTACTGATTATTAGTCATCCACGAACAGTTTAAGAGTGGGACATTACAGCAGAATGCATGAAATAGACAGGAAGGATATAAGCATTCTCCCTGGGGATGTGGTCACCACAAGATTTGTAATTTTCAGAGTATAGGTTGTATTTTCAAAGTGATAATTGTAGTTAGTGATGTATGCTAGTCGTGACCAAGTGTAACAATTGTTTTCCTCTACTATTTAGGAAAATTATCAAAATAGTTTCATTCTTTCTTGATGCATTTTCACTCTGTAGCCACCGCAAAAAGAAAAAATAACAGAAAGAAATACAATATTCTGAAAATACTGAGGAAACGTCTGACCAGAATCTGGGAGCACAGAAGTTTTTTTTAATTCAGAACTAGCCACAGGTTTTGAAGATCCTATTTTTAAACTGTTTATCTACCATGTTTGGGGTTTTCTCCAAAGCGCAATTTAATCTCTCACTGCAGAAGGAGCAAGATTTTACAGGAGCTCAGAGCAACTATTTTTCAATGACAGGGAAAGGCAAGAATTATCAGTTTGACTCAACAAAGTAATGCTTTTGTGAACAGTGAACCCTGCAAAAATAAAAAATGAGCAAAGTCATTTTGGTATTCATCCGCTAATAACGGCAACAATAATTTCTAGCCGATTGTGTCCTCTGACCCAGTTATAGTTTTGTTTTTGTGTTGATGCGACACAATAGTCAGTAGAATAATTGTGGGCTCAAGTTGTCAAAACAGTGGCAAAGCCAGTGTTAAGCATCACATTGCTTTGCACTGACTATTGTATCACTGCAGCTCAAATGTAGATCACTTTTTCCCACTGAATACATTGCTGATTTAGCTGTGCAGTCGTGAGATGATGTCAAGCAAAGTTCAGGCACCTCCCACAGCTAACATGAAAAATCACTCAACACCACTAGAGTGTAATTCTGCTGGGTAATTACTGGCCGAGGTCAAAGAGCCTCCAAGCCAGTATGGTGGGTGCCATGGAAAAAAAATAAAAATGTATTAATATATGCTTCATGAAAGAATGAACAATTTTGCCAGAGTGAAGTTACAAGGGTGTATTTTCTGAAAAGACTCCAGCCCACAATATATATCAAGAAATTGCGAGCAGCGTGCTGGCAGTGGAGGAGGTGCCCCACCCCGGCCAAAGACTCTGAAAAGCTACCATACAACATCCAGGCAAGAGAAAATCCTACAGGATGTCATAAGCATACTGCGGACATTTCCCATCATGCCTTATGCAGAACCAAACCAGAGACCTACTAGTCACAATGGCAACTAGATGATTTTTTTGGCAGGCAGCATTCTATAACACATTCCCAGTTCATACTTTTTTCCTCCCAAGTTTAAAAAATATTTTCCCTCATTTTTATTCCTCTTCTCATGAAAAATGTGACTTCTTCTAGGGTTGCTCTCAGCAACTCTCTGGGACCATTCCCAAGTATTTTTTCTTTGCGCTATTATAGATGTTGGGTGTTATTAGTCGGTGTAGGATGCGAGGGGCACCACAGCTGATGCTCTCACCTAAAGTCTCCACACATGAACCTTTCAGCATGTGCCATTCATTATTGATCAAAAGTGGAACCTAAGCTGATCTCTCCACCTCCAGTCCAAGGATTATGAGGTTAACCTTTGCATCGCTGCCACTGGCTTGTCTATGGTTTATTCTGAAGTAGATTTTACAAATTTGCACTCCCAGTGCAGAGCTTCAGCAATGGAATCACACACCAGGAATTTGGGCGGCTCTGCACTAGAGTTCCTGCTTAAGTGCTCCTGTCACCAAAAGTTCTCCACCAGGTGTGTTCATTCGGAAAATCTACCCCTACATAACTCATCATCATAGGCAGTCCCTCAAAACGAGGATGACTTGCTTCCACGCTGAAAAGGGATGAGTTCACAGGTGTTTCAATGAAGGACCTAATATTCCAGATCCAGATCTACATCTTGAAGGGTGGAAGATGCCTGTGCGTGGACTTTTTTTTAAATGTGTGGTGGCCGTTGCACCCCAGCCACCACACGGGCTTGACAGAGCTAGGTCTTGGTCCAGTAGCAAGGATTAACCAAGACGACTGGAGACCAGCTCTGCTGCACGGACCTAGTGCGCACACATATCGCAGTGTGGGCTGGCTCGTGCTGCCCCGAGCCCTCACCTCTTCTGGGCCCCAAACTCTTGCCTCTCCTGGGCCCCGGTCACATCCCTCTACGAACTCTTGTCGCTCCTTCGCCCCAACCTCACCGCTCTTGCTGTACCTGCCCACACTGCAATCAGCCGTCGCCCTCCTGCAGTAGCACGCGCTGTTCCTTGCTGTGCTATGTCGCCGCACGCTGCCCCATCTAATGGCCCCAGCCTGCTGAACCGTGTGCAATAACCGAGTGCCCAGCTTTCTTCACCTTGAGAGATGAACCTATGTCACGTGGTCTCTGATCTGGTAAGCAACGGTGGTGGTTATTGGGGGTGGAATGCTGGCTGGGAGACTGGGATAACTTGCTTTTCTTAGAATAGTGTATACTTTTAGAATGAGCTCACCATGGCCACCAGGGGATGGAGCTCCAGGCGGTGAGGATCAGGGCCATTGGGATAATCGCTAGAGAACTCACTGATAAAGCCACGCAGACACAGGCTACAATGTCTGTATGCCCAGCACTCTGGCACTCAATCCCCTGCATTCGCTCTGAGCTGACGCTCGACATCGTGCTTTCCTGTGGTCAGTCATTCCGGTGGCTGACTGTCTGTTTGATGTCTCCAGATAAGCCGGAAGTTGTTCCCATGGACATGTACATCTGGCAGATCATGAAGCGTGATTACCTCTCCCACCTGGGGACAGGTCAGAAAAGTCTCACTGACAAGGTGTATCGAGAAATCCACATAACTACATGATGAATGTCAGCATTACCAACTCTTTGATTTTACTTCAATTATATGGCTTGTCTTCAACCCCCATGCTCATCCTTCAGTCTGATTCAGACTGCTTTCTTTAAGATGTCTTAATAATTGGTTGATGACTGCACCAAAGTGAGCAGTTTCATGTTATCAGAGTTAGGTCAGGTTGAATCAGAATTTGAATTTGGTTTGGGAACTTTCTCAAAGTTCAGACTTTGGATTTGTGCCTATCTAACTAGCTTTGGAAATGGTGTTGGGAAATATTAGTTACAGATGTGTTAATGCATTCATATATATCCCTCAGTCTTCCATTTTAATGAAGGCCCATTTGGATAACTCCTTCATTAAAATGGAAAACAGAAATTTCACATGAATGCATTAATGGATCTGTTACTAATACAGGTATCACATAGCATGAATTCCAACATCTCTGTTGAAGAACCTAAACTAAACATGCTGAATCGAGTAGTATCTGAATTGATCTGAACAGAATAAATTTCAAAAGATGCCCCCTCCTCTCCCCAAAAAAGCAAATCCAAATCCAAAGTAACGCCCCTATTTAAAAAAGGAGGCAGACAAAAAGCAGGAAACTATAGACCAGTTAGCCTAACAGCTGTAGTTGGGAAAATTTCGGGGTCCATTATGAAAGAAGCAGTAGCAGGACATTTGGAAAAGCATAATTCGGTCAGGCAGAGTCAGCATGGATTTATGAAGGGGAAGTCATGTTTGCCAAATTTGCTGGAATTCTTTGAGGATGTAAAAAAGAGGGTGGATAAAGGGGAACCAGTGGATGTGGTGTATTTGGACTTCTAGAAGGCATTTGACAAGGTGCCACATAAAAGGTTACTGCACAAGATAAAAGTTCACGGGGTTGGGGGTAATATATTAGCATGGATAGAGGATTGGCTAACAGAAAAGAAATCAGGGAGTCGGGATAAATGGTTAATTCTTGGGTTGGTAATCAGTAACTAGTGGGGTGCCACAGGGATCAGTGCTGGGACCCCAACTATTTACAATCTATATTAATGACTTGGAAGAAGGGACCGAGTGTAACGTAGCCAAGTTTGCTGACGATACAAAGATGGGAGAAAAAGCAACGTGTGAGGAGGACACAAAATCTGCAAAAGGACATAGACAGGCTAAGTGAGTGGGCAAAAATTTGGCAGAGGGAGTATAATGTTGGAAAGTGTGAGGTCATGCACTTTGGCAGAAAAAATCAACGAGCAAGTTATTATTTAAATGGAGAAAGATTGCAAAGTGCTGCCGTACAGCAGGACCTGGAGATACTTGTGCATGAAACACAAAAAGTTAGCGTTACTGCGTACTGTAGACATGAGTAAGTGTGACCTTAGCTCCTTTATTCAAACTCGAGTGTTGGTACAGCATGGGAGGCCTAGTTATATACGGTGCTCCCAAGGGATGCTGGGATCTCTTGGGACTCCAACAGTAATGCCCTCTGGTGGCAGTATGATACAGGTTGCAAAGGGCTGCATACATATCACTCCCTCCCAAAGTAAATAGTACACTTATTTACAGGGTGAGACGATCTGGGGCTTTTCGCTCCCTTGTCGATCGTCTCAGTACAAATGCAGGTGTGGGTGAGTTGGTTGGTTCTTTGCTGGGCTGCTGACCTTGCTGGGCTGTTGGGGATGGTGAGTTCAGCTTCGTGGTCAACTGTGATGTCGGTTGCCACTTGTGTGTGTGTTGGCGGGTCGAAGTTGGTGGTGTCCTCTTCAGGTTGCTCGTGGCTGTCTGTGAATCGCAGTTTGGTTTGGTCCAAATGCTTTCTGCAAGTTAGTCCATTAGCAAGTTTGACCTGAAACACCGTACTCTCTTCTTTGGCTATGACAGTGCCAGCAAGCCATTTGAGACCATGTCCATAGTTGAGTACAAATACAGAGTCATTGACTTCAATATCGCGTGACAAGTTTGCGCGATCATGGTACATGCTTTGTTGATGTCGCCTGTCCTCGACGTGATCATGGAGGAGATCAGGATGAACAAGAGAACAACTTGTTTTGAGGGACTTTTTCATGAGCAGCTCGGCTGGAGGGACCCTGGTGAGCGAGTGGGATCTGGAGTGGTAGCTGAGCAGGACTCGGGATAGGCGTGTCTGCAGGGAGCCTTCCGACATACGTTTCAAGCTTTGCTTGATGGTTTGGACTGCCCGTTCTGCCTGGTCGTTGGATGTGGGCTTGAATGGGGCAGATGTGACATGCTTGATCCCATTGCGGGTCATGAATTCCTTGAATTCAGCACTGGTGAAGCACGACCCATTGTCGTTGACAAGGACATCAGGCAGGCCATGGGTGGCGAACATGGCTCGTAGGCTTTCAATGGTGGCAGTGGACGTGCTTACAGACATTATTATACACTCAATCCATTTTGAATAAGCATCCACAACAACCAAAAACATTTTGCCTAGAAACGGGGCAGCAAAGTTAACGTGGATCATGTTATATACGTAAACTTGTAAATACTCTGTACAGCCACCAGAGGGCTCATCCCCTGGAGTCCCAAGGGATCCCATAATCACACTTTACTTTGAGCTCAGTGTTCAATATGACTCCTTCTTCATACATAACAACTAGCAACAAGATACAGATAGCGAACCCAAAGATAGAGAGAACATTGGGCATCCTGGAGAAATTCTAAGAGGGAGATGATTGGGAAACATTTCTGGAGCGACGCGACCAATACTTTGTGGCCAATGAGCTAGATGGAGAAGAGAGCGCTGCCAAATGAAGAGTGATCCTCCTCACCGTCAGTGGGGCACCAACGTATGGCCTCATGAAGAATCTGCTCACTCCAGCAAAACCCATGGAGAAAATGTACGATGATTTGTGCACACTGGTCCGAGAGCAGTTGAACCCGAAGGAAAGCGTTCTGATGGTGAGGTACCGGTTCTACACCTACAAAAGGTCTGAAGGCCAGGAAGTGGCGAGTTATGTCGGCGAGCTAAGACGCCTTGCAGGACATGGCGAATTTGAAGGACATTTGGAGCACATGCTCAGAGACTTTTTCGTACTTGGCATTGGCCACGAAACCATACTTTGCAAACTTTTGACTGTAGAGACCCCAATCTTAAGTAAGGCCATAGCGATAGCCCCAGGCGTTCATTGCCACCAGGGACAATACTAAGCAAATCTCTCAGCACACAAGTGCTGCTACAAGTACTGTGAACAAAGAGATGTTGTTTTCAAATCACAATGTACAGGGCAGGTCACACATACCTGCAGCTGCACGCCCGCAGATGTCTCAGAGTCCACCATCAAGGGTGATGAATGCAAGGCCATTAACACCTTGTTGGTGCTGTGAGGGTGATCATCGTTTCCAATCATGTCGCTTCAAAGGGTATGTTTGCAAGGGCTGTGGAACAATGGGACACCTCCAACATATGTGCAGGCAAGCTACAAATCCTGTTAATCCTGTAAACCACCACATTGCAGAGGAGGACAGATCCATGGCGGAACCAGAGCCTCAGACTGAGAAGGCAGAGGTACATGGGGTGCAGATATTTACCACAAAGTGTCCCCAGATAATGCTGAATGTTGAACTAAATGGATTCCCGATGTCAATGGAGCTGGACATGGGCTCGAGCCAGTCCATCATGAGCAAAAAGACTTGAGAGAAATTGTGGTGCAGCAAGGCCTCAAGGCCAGTCTTAACTCCAATTCACACGAAACTAAGAACTTACACAAAGGAACTGATTCCCGTAATCAGCAGTGCTACCGTAAAGGTCTCCTATGATGGAGCGGTGCACAAGCTACCACTCTGGGTGGTACCAGGCGATGCTCGGCAGGAGCTGGCTGGGAAAGATACGCTGGAACTGGGACGACGTCAGAGCACTATTGCCCGCTGACGACACTTCGTGTGCCCGGGTCTTAAACAAGTTTCCTTCGCTGTTTGAACCAAGCATCGGAAAATTCCAAGGAACAAAATGCAGATCCACCCAATTCCGGGGGCGCGACCCATTCATCACAAGGCGAGAGCAGTACCATACATGAGAGAAAGGGTAGAGATCGAGCTAGACCGGCTGCAAAGAAAGGGCATCATCTCACCGATCGAATTCAATGAGTGGGCCAGTCCAATTGCCCCAGTCCTCAAGGGAGATGGCACCGTCAGAACCTGTGGCGATTACAAAGGAACTATCAATCGTTTCTCCCTGTAGAACCAATACCAACTACCAAAGGCAGACAACCTCTTTGCATCGCTGGCGGGAGGAAAGACTTACACGAAGCTGGATCTGACTTGCGCCTACATGACGCAGGAACTGGAGGAATCATCTAAGGGCCTCACCTGCATAAACACGCACAAAGGTCTTTTCATTTATAACAGATGCCCGTTTGGAATTCGATCAGTAGCAGCGATATTCCAGAGAAACATGGAAAGCTTACTGAAGTCAGTCCTGCGCTCCGTGGTCTTCCAGGACGACATCTTGGTTACAGGTCGGAACACAGTCAAGCATCTGCAGAACCTGGAAGAGGGTCTTAGTCGACTCAACCGCATGGGGCTCAGGTTAAAACGCTCAAAGTGCGTTTTCCTGGCGTCTGAAGTGGAGCTCCTGAGGAGGAGGATCACGACAGACAGAATCAGGCCCACCAACATGAAGACGGAGGCAATCGAGAATGCACAGAGGCCACAGAACGTGACGGAGCTGCGGTCATTTCTAGGACTCTTGAACTACTTTGGTAACTTCTTACCGGGTCTCAGCACACTGTTAGAACCACTGCACATCTTACTGCGAAAAGGGGATGAATGGGCATGGGGCAAAAGCCAAGAAAATGCCTTTGTAAAAGCTAGAAAATTGTTATGCTCAAACAAATTACTTGTGTTGTATGATCCATCTAAGTGTTTGGTACTAGCATGTGATGCGTCATCATATGGCGTCGGGTGTGTATTGTAACAAGCTAATGATTTTGGGAAATTGCAACCGGTTGCTTATGCATCCAGGAGTCTGTAAGGCTGAGAGAGCCTACAGCATGATTGAAAAAGAAGTGTTAGCGTGTGTCTATGGGGTAAAGAAAATGCATCAATATCTGATTAAGCTAAAATTCGAATTGGAAACTGACCATAAGCCACTTATATCCCTGTTTTCTGAGAGTAAGGGGATAAATACTAATGCATCAGCCCGCATCCAGAGATGGGCGCTCACGTTGTCCGCATACAACTACGCCGATGCTCTCAGTAGGCTGCGATTGCCCACCACGGGGGTAGAAATGGCGCAGCCCGCAGATTTAGTGATGATTATGGAAGCATTTGAGAGTGAGCAATCACCTGTCACAGCTCGGCAAATAAAAACTGGACGAGCCAAGACCCCTTATTGTCCCCAGTCAAAAGCTGTGTGCTTCACGGGAGCTGGTCCAGTGTCCCAGTGGAAATGCAGGAAGAAATAAAGCTGTACCAGCAGCGCAAAGATGAAATGTCTATACAGGCAGACTGCCTTCTGTGGGGCAATCGAGTAGTGGTTCCCAAGAAGGGCAGAGACACCTTCATCAGTGACCTCCACAATACCCATCCAGGCATCGTAATGATGAAAGCGATAGCCAGATCCCACGTGTAGTGGCCCGGTAGCGATGTGGACTTAGAGTCCTGCGTGCACAGATGCAATACATGCCCGCAGTTAAGCAATGCACCCAGGGAGGCGCCGCTAAGTTTATGGTCTTTGCCCTCCAAACCATGGTCTAGGGTCCATGTCGACTATGCAGGCCCGTTCTTGGGTAAAATGTTCCTTGTGGTTGTAGATGCGTACTCCAAATGGATTGAATTTGACATAATGTCGGCTAGCACGTCCGCAGTCACTACTGAAAACCTGCGGGCCATGTTTGCCATGCACGGCCTACCCGATGTCCTGGTGAGCGACAACGGGCCATGTTTTACCAGTGCGGAGTTCAAAGAATTCATGACCTGTAACGGGATCAAACATGTTACATCTGTCCTGTTTAAACCAGCGTCCAATGGTCAGGCAGAGCGAGCAGTGCAACCCATCAAGCAGGGCTTGAAGAGGGTAACTGAAGGCTCACTGCAGACTCGACTATCCCGAGTTCTGCTTAGCTACCCCACTCGCTCACTGGGATCCCACCTGCTGAACTGCTCATGAAAAGAGCACTTAAGACAAGGCTCTTGTTAGTTCAGCCTGATCTACATGAACAGGTAGAGATCAGGCAGCTTCAATAAAATACATACCATGATAGCACAAATGTGTCATGCGAGATTGAAATCAATGATCCTGTATTTGTATTTAATTATGGACAAGGTCCCAAGTGGCTTCCTGGCACTGTCGTGGCCAAAGAGGGGAGCAGGGTGTTTCTGGTCAAACTTTCAAATAGACTCATTCATCGGAAACACTTGGACCAAATCAAACTCAGATTCACGGACTATCCTGAGCAACCCACTTTGGACCCTACCTTCTTTGACCCCCCCAACATACACACCAGTGACAACCGACACCGCGGTTGGCCACGAAATAGAACCCATCATCTGCAGCAGCCCAGCAGGAAGCCAGCTGCACAGCAGCCCAGCGAGGGCCCAACAGATGATTCACCAATACCAGCATTCACAGAGACGATCAACCAGGGCAAGAAGGGCCCCAGTTCGATTCACCTTGTAAATAGTTACACTGATTAATTTTTTTTTGGGGGGGGGGGGGGGGTGGGGGGCGGGGAAAGCGTGTTGTTATATATGTAAGCTTATAGATATTCTGTACAGCCACCAGAGGGCTCATCCCCTGGAGTCCCAAGGGATCCCATAATCCCTTGGAAGCACAGGTATTTAAGGAGGCCTCACAGGTTGGAGTGGCACTCTGGAGACCTGCAATAAAAGACTAAGGTCACACTTTACTTTGAACTCAGTGTTCAGTCTGACTCCTTCATACATAACAGATCCTTGACCACGGTTTGGAGGGCCATGACCACAAACTTAGCGTTGCCTCCCTGGGTGCATTGCTCAGTTGAGAGCAAGTGTTACATTGGCGCACGCATGACTCCAACTCTGAGTCGATGCCGGCCATCACACATGGGATCTGCCTATAGCTTTCATCATTACTGAGTGATATTGTGTAGTTCACGTATGAACGTTTCCCTGCCTTTCTTAGGCAAAACCACGCGATTGCCCCACAAAAGACAGTCCCCCCGTATGGACATTTTGTCTTTGCGCTGCTGGAACGGCTTGATCTCTTCATGCATCTCCGCTGGGACGCTGGACCAGCTCCCATGGAGGACAGTTTTTTTTTACAAGGGAGTAAAAGATCCTGGCTGGTCCAGGTCCTGATCTGGCGGGCCGTAACGGGTGACTTTTCATTTTCAAATGCATCCATCACTGTAGGCTGTGCTATTTCCACCCCAGTGGTGGGCAATGGTAGCCAACAGAGCATCAGCGCAGTTCTCTGTGCCTAGTCTGTGGCGGATTACATAGTTATCTGCAGACAGTGTAAGCGCCCATCTTTGGATGTGGGCAGAGGCATTGGTATTAATCCCTTTGTTCTCTGAGAATAGCGATATGAGCGGCTTATGGTCGGTTTCTAACTCAAACTTGAGACCAAACAAATACTGGTGCATTTTTTTCACGCCGCAAATGCATGCCAGAGCTTCTTTTTCAATCATGCTGTAGGCCCTTTCGTCCTTGGACAAACTCCAAACTGCAATGTTCCCGATTTGTTAGCTTGTTGTAACACACACCCAACTCTATACGACGAAGCAGTGCAAGCTAGCACTAAACGTTTACATGGGTTATTCAGAACAAGCAGTTTGTTGGAACATAACAGATTTCTGGCTCTCTCAAAAGTGGCCTCTTATGATTTCCCCCATACCCAGTCATCTCCCTTGCGTAGCAACACATGTAGAGGTCCTAGCAATGTGCTTAACCCGGGTAGGAAGTTACCAAAATAATTGAGGAGTCTCAGGAACGACCGCAGCTCCGTCACGTTCTGTGGTCTTGGCGACTTCTTGATAGACTCCGTCTTGGGTCTGATGCCATCTGCAGCGATTCTTCTCCCTAAAAACTCGACCTCTGGCGCCAGGAAAACACACTTTGAGCGTTTCAACCAGAGTCCCACGCGATCTAGCCGACTTCGAACCTCTTCCAGGTTCTTTAAGTGTTCGATGGTGTCCCGACCTGTGACCAGTATGTTGTCCTGGAAAACCATGGTGCGCAGAACCGACTTTAGCAGGCTCTCCATGTTCCTTTGAAAAATTGCCACGACCGATCGAATCCCAAACGTGCATCTATTGTAGATGAACAGACCTTTATGCGTGTTAATGCAGATGAGGCCTTTCAAAGATTCCATCAGCTCCTGCGTCATGTAAGCCAAGGTCAGGTCCAACTTGAACATCTTTCCTCCTGCCAGGGTCGCAAATAGGTCATCTGCCTTGGGTAGCGGGTACTGGTCCTGTAGCGAAAAACGGTTAATCGTTACTTTGTAGTCCCCACAAATTCTGACCATCGCCTTTGAGAACCGGAACAATCGGACTGGCCCACTCGTTGAAATCCACCGGCGCGATGATGCCTTCTCGCTGCAGCCTGTCCAGCTCAATTTCCACTTTCTCTCACATCATATATAGCGCCGCACGTGCCTTGTGGTGGATGGTCGTGTACCGGGAACCAAGTGAATCTGCACCTTCGCCTCTGAGAAACTTCCGATGCTGGCTCAAACAACTAAGGGAACTTGCTACGAACATGGGCACATGAGGCATCACCGACGGACGAGAACGCTCGGATAGTGTCCCAGTGGAGTTTTCCCAGCCAGCTTCTGCCGAACAGTGTGGGGCCATCTCCTGGTACAATCCATAGTGGGAGTTCGTGCACTGCTCCATCATAGGAGACTTTTACTGCTGTGCTGCCAATTACAGGGATCAGCTCTTTGGTGTAAGTTCTTAGCTTGGTATGAATGGGGCTAAGCTTGGGCCTGTATGCCTTGTTGCGCCACAGCCTGTCGAAGGCCTTTTTGCTCATGATAGACTGACTCGCACCCGTGTTCAGTTCCATGGACACTGGAATTCCGTCCAGTTCGACATTTAGCGTGATCGGTGGACATTTCGTGGTGAAGGTGTGTACCTCGTACACTTCTGCCTCCTCGGTTCAAGTCTCTAATTAAGCCTGATCCGCCATGGAATGATCCTCCTCTGCAATGTGGTGGTTTGCAGGGTTTGCAGCTCGTCTGCACATTCACTGGAGGTGTCCCATTGTTCCACAGCCTTTGCATACATAGTGTTTGAAGTGGCATTGATGGGCTCGATGATTGCCTGCACAGCGCCAACAAGGCGTTAACTGTCTCGCATTCATGTTTGATGGCGGACTCTGGGTCATCTGAGGTCGTGCAGCTGCAGGCGTGTACGCTCTGCCAAATGCATTCCTGCCTGAAAACGATGTTACTTTGTATACAGTACTTGCCGAAACATCTTTATGCTGCGAAATTTGTTTGGTGTTATCGCTGGTGGACATAAATGCCTGGGCTATCGTTTTGGCATTGCTCAGATTCGGTGTTTCAACAGTCAATAGTTTGCGAAGGATAACCTCATGGCCAATGCCAAGCACAAAGACGACTCTTAGCATTCGCTCAAGGAATCCATCGAATTCGCAATGTCCTGCAAGGCGCCTTAATTCAGCGACGCAGCTCGACACTTCCTGGCCTTCAGACCGTTGACATGTGTAAAATTGATACCTTGCCATCAGAACACATTCCTTCGGATTTAGGTGCTCCCGGACCAGCGTACACAGTTCTTCATAGGATTTGGTTGTTGGTTTCACCAGAGCTAGAAGATTCTTCAGGAAGTCATAGGTTGTTGCCCCACAGACGGTGAGGAGGATCGCCCTTCGTTTGGCAGCGTTCTCATTCCCTTCCAGCTCGTTGGCCACGAAGTATTGGTCGAGTCGCTCCATGAAGGCCTTCCAATCGTCCCCTTCTGAGAATTTCTCCAGGATACCAACAGTTCTCTGCATTTTTGCGTGATTGTTTGTTATCTCGTCGCCAGTTGTTATGTTCATAATAAAGCAATGTAACTGAGTATTGTAGACATGAGTGTGACCTTAGCTCCTTTATTCAAACTCCAGAGTGTTGGTACAGCATGGGAGGCCTGCTTATATACAGTGTTCCCAAGGGATGTTGGGATCCCTCGGGACTCCAACAGGTATGCTCTCTGGTGGCGGTATGATGCAGGTTGCAAATGGTTACATACCTAACAATTAGTATGTAGGTGCAGCAAGTGATCAGGAAGGCCAATGGAATCTTGGCCTTTATTGCAAAGGGGATGGAGTATAAAAGCAGGTAAGTCTTGCTACAGATATACAGGGTATTGGTGAGGCCACACCTGGAATACTGTGTGCAGTTTTGGTTTCCATATTTACGAAACTTGCTTTGGAGGCAGTTCAAAGAAGGTCCACTAGGTTGATTCCGGAGATGAGAGAGTTGACTTATGAGGAAAAGTTGAGTAGGTTGGGCCTCTACTCATTGGAATTCAGAAGATTAAGAGGTGATCTTATCGAAACGTATAAGATGATGAGGGGGCTTGACAAGGTGGATGCAGAATGTTTCCACTGATGGGGGAGACTAGAACTAGGGGACATAATCTTAGAATAAAAGGGCTGTCCATTTAAAACAGAGCTGAGGAGAAATTTCTTCTCTGTGGGTTATGGATCTGTGGAATTCTCTGCCTCAGAGAGCTGTGGAAGCTGTGACATTGAATACATTGAAGACAGAGATAGACAGTTTCTGAACCGATAAGGGAATAAGGGGTTATGGGGAGCGGGCAGGAAAGTGGACCTGAGTCCATGATCGGATCAGCCAAGATCGTATTAAATGGCGAAGCAGGCTCGAGGGTTCATATTGCCTAATATTTCTTATGTTCCTATTTCTTATGTTCTTATGTAAATTGGATCAATTCAGGCTTTGCCACTTATTGCTATAGGTAATAGGGGGAAAAGATCCTCACAAGCATTGGTTAACTTTGATTTTGTTCACAAAGTACGTACTGTACAGGCCTTGGCCTTTGTTAGTGTTCACTCAGTTGTATGTGGTCCTGGGGAAACTTCAAAGGAACAAAATCTGATGGATGATGAATGCGATTGCTGGCTTTAGAAAATAGAAAATAACTGATGCTGTAAATGAACAATTAGCTCATCCGTCCACTGACCCTGTGAGTGTGCTTGTAGAAAAGCCTGGATTACTTATGGGACTACCTTTGGTGAAAGTGAAACTGTGATTACAGTCCAGTTTAGATTTAGTAATTTCTTGATTGTAATTTGGGTATGTGTGTTAAATTGCTGATAAAGACGTCAAACACTGACACTTATTTACGCCCATTTATTGTTCTTGGAGAAGGAATACAAATTCCAGTCAGAAATCTGAGACACTCGCAATTGGGTTAATTTCATTAGGCAGAGCCAAAAGTGTTCTTGAGCTTGGGCACAGAATGAGTGCACAAAATAGCATAATTCTCCATTGCAGAAGAAACCTGCTCTAATTCACTTGTACCATTGAACTTGGTGCCATTTTCCAGTTTGGATACAACTCCCAGGATACTGGGTTCAGGTCAGTTCATATTAAGCTGATGTCGGATATCAGAACAGAGGTCAGATATTTTGTTCCTGCTGGTTTAAAGCTTATGTCAAATGCACAGGACCAGTGGAATAATGTTACCCTATTACTGCCAGAGACAATTGGCTCGCATCCACAATAACATCAGGAGACACTGACCGGCACAATCGTCAATGTATCAGAGGCACTACTCTCTCCAAGGAAGTAGCATAACAGTCACAGTCAGGAATTTGAAATACACGGGGAGAAATTCAACTCTTGCCTGCCCGTTTTGTGCAAGTAAGATGGGCGTTAAGTATCTAACTTTCCTGTCAGGTTCCGAACCAAAAGTGTGCCGGACACCATACTGACTCGGGCGACTCCAGGACGCCCAACTGAAACAGGTGTTAAGCTCCTAGGACCACAATTGCAAAATTCAGTTACAAACGGGCGGTGCTTACACTGTAAATATTTTACCTAGTTATACCAGGTCTTGAGCAACAGCACCAGCGCCCTTAAAAGGCACATGCTCCACCTAGTTATATATCTTGAGCGGGATAACCAGTGTCCTTAAAAAGGCAAATGCTTCGTTTTTTTAGAAAAGCCAAAAAGTGTTCCTCATGGGCCAAAACAGAAACTCTAGACCATTGTTGCTGTGTTTGAGGCCCCTCCCCCCACAAGATTGCTGCCCTCCCCAGACCAGACCTCCAACCAGCTCATTGATTTCCCATCCTCCCCAGCTGAGAACTGGCAGCGGGATGTCTGTTTGCAGCCGCAGCTCGTCAGTGACATTTGAACAAAGCCTGAAGCCGAATTTGGTGTGCTGAATGTTCGCTCCCATCATTTTGGGTGCAAGTTGAATTTCTCCCCCACTCACCTTAAAGCCCATTTTGAACAATTTCAGTTCAATTACCTGCTGTAGAAATGATTGGAAGACAACTCTGTCAACATAATGGGACAGCCCATGTTTGACTAACTCATCTCACATCATAAGACCATTACTCACTACATGTGTAATCGCATGCACTGCTCCCCATAAAAAGAACAGAGATTTTAACTCAAAGGATGGCAATGGCATGTCAATTTTTTGTTCCAAAAATGTAATGCCAACCTAGGGGTAAGATTTCCTCTGCAGCTGTGTGAAATGAAATTTATACTTCATACATGGGTTTCCGATTTTGATACACATAGCACACAGAGAAACTCCCCCCTCGTGAAAAAACTGTTTCAACATATCTTAATGTGAGAAAAAAGTGTTACCCAACATGATTGACAGCCAATGTTGTCTGAGTTATCACAAACCAGGATTAATATGTGGACACGTAGCATGTATATGCGTGTGTAAACTTGTACATATAGATAGATTCTTGTTGGTATTTAAGTGCATGTTTGAGATTAATTATTCTTATATGTAGAGAAAGAAATGTCAAAGCTTTATCGTTGGCTTAACTTTAGCTACGTACATACCTCACCTATTTCTGGTAGACTCTTAAATAGACTTGGGCAAAGCACACGTACTGTAGAAAAATAAAGCAAGCGATAGGATTTGCAGCACCTCTTATTCCTCTAATTTCATAAAGAATCATTTGAAACCTGCTTCTACTTTTCAGGACTTTCCAAAGAATATCAAGTTGGCAGGGGTTTTTTTTCCTCAACACACCGATGCTGGAAAATCTGAACCAAGTTGAATCTTCGTAGGTTTAGTGGCATTGAGTCGAAGTTAATTTACTGTTGAAGTGATACGACTCACCGACCTGCTCAAATAACAATCCCATCCAATGAAGCTCGTGATTAAAAGCTGTTGACAGTCCTGGTGAGCCCCTAAAATACAGGCCAATCGCAGACTAAACTTGCAGCCTACTGACTGTGGAGCTGGACGACGCTCAAAAACAAGTCAGGGCTGCAGCTCTATGCAGCTGGTTCACAGGACACAACATGCACAGGCCAGCTGTGTTGTCATGCTAACCCTGGAGCTCCTTGGGGAAATCTAGAGTTATTTGTAATCAAAAACTTTCAATAACTAAGCTTCCCAGTCAGGTCAGTAGTGCCAATTATAGAAATAGAAATTTACAACATGGAAGGAGGCCATTTCGGCCCATCGTGTCCACGCCGGCCGACCAAGAGCTATCCAGCCTAATCCCACTTTCCAGCTCTTGGTCCATTGCCTTGTATGTTATGGCACTTTAAGTGCATATCCAAGTAGTCAGCCTACCTAGGACATTCAATTAATTAATATTGAAGTCCTTGATATTACTTAGCTTCATGCCAATTGGAGAGGGCATGCTGTTCATTTCTTCCTTTGTGAATACTTAGAGGAAGTAATCATTCAGAATATTTCATCTTTAGTTTCACATATTTTTGCATCTTTTAGTGTTTGCACCTCTTCTCTGATTGCTGTCTTACTATTGTAGTACTAGAAAGAACTGTTTTACTAATGTGCTTATCCTCTGCTGTGTTTTTTCTAGGTCCCTCTTTGCCCCTCTGATCACCCTTTTAATGTTTCTGCATTTTATATTCATCCCAGTGCTAAGACTTCTAATTTATATATGTTGTCATTAACGAATACCAAGTCAAGACATCACTGCTTCTCGTGGCTTTCTTGACAGACTTAGTCATGAAGTCTTGCATCACATTGATTAACTCTGACAATATAGCACTTGGATTTTCCTAGTTTATATTTGATATGTGTAGCTAAAATAATCCATTTTGAAACTTACCCTCCCACAGATCGAGTTAATTTACCTTCCAAATATCCCTGATAATAAGTAACACATATTAACTCGGTTACTGAGAAATGTTATAGTTGGTAGAAGATTGTGCTCGATTACCTCACTCTCCATCTTTATAAAGAATTCTACCATATTATGGTCACTCTTCCCCAAGGGGCCTCGCACAACAAGATTGCTAATTAGTCCTTTGCAGATGACATTAAACTAGGTGGCGGTGTGAGCTGTGAGAAGGACGCTAAGAGGCTGCAGGATGACTTGGACAGGTTAGGTGAGTGGGCAAGTGCATGGCAGATGCAGTATAACGTGGATAAATCTGAGGTTATCCACGTGAGGGGAAAAACACGAAGGCAGAATATTATCTGAATGGCGGCAGATTAGGAAAAGGGGAGGTGCAACGAGACCTGGGTGTCATGGTTCATCAGTCATTGAAAGTTGGCATGCAGGTACAGCAACCAATGAAGGCGGCAAATGGTACGTTGGCCTTCATAGCTAGGGGCTTTGAGTATAGGAGCAGGGAGGTCTTACTGCCTTGGTGAGACCTCACCTGGAATATTGTGTTCAGTTTTGGTCTCCTAATCTAAGGAAGGACGTTCTTGCTATTGAGGGAGTGCAGCGAAGGTTTACCAGACTGATTCCAGGGATGGCTAGACTGACATATGAGGAGAGACTGGATCGACTGGGCCTTTATACATGGGGGTTTAGCAGGATGAGAGGGGATCTCATGGAAACATATAAGATTCTGATGGGACTGGACAGGTTAGATGCGGGAAGAATGTTCTCGATTTTGGGGAAGTCCAGAACCAGGGGACGCAATCTAAGGATAAGGGGTCAACCATTTAGGACTGAGATGAAGAGAAACTTCTTCACTCAGAGTGTTGTTAGCCTGTGGAATTCCCTACCGCAAAGAGTTGTTGATGCCAGTTCATTGGATATATTCAAGAGGGAGTTAGATATGGCCCTTACGGCTAAAGGGATCAAGAGGTATGGAGAGAAAGCAGGAAAGGGGTACTGAGGGAATGATCAGCCATGATCTTATTGAATGGTGGTGCAGGCTCGAAGGACCGAATGGCCTACTCCTGCACCTATTTTCTATGTTTCTATGTTTCCATGATTAGGACTTCTATAAACTGCAGGTAGATATAGCTACTTCGCAGAAGTTCCCTCTACAGCACATTTAGCCATTCACTCAGACAGCCAAGTTAACAGAAAATACACAAGAACATATTTTACAAAACCGTGATTATAGGTTTGATTTTAACTCCCAGAGGGAGTCAGTTTCCATCTGGCAGAATGCGGCTATGCTGATTCCAACCGGCCAGCTTCATTACCATACCGTCGCTCCTCTTCCACCCATTCTGATTTTAATCTGCTTGTCTCAGAAGGTGGCGAAGGAACCCACCTGAAGCACAAATAGAGAATGACCCTGTTCTGGGCAGAGAGTGGGTGCGAAGCAACTGCCGGCTCATGAAAATTGGGCGCCCATGGCTGTTTGCTGGCCGATAGGTGTGGGGAAAGGGATTCTGGGAAGGTCTTGCATCAGGAGCAGGGCCAGCCTAAACTTTCCTTGTGGGGCCTGGAGGACCGCGTCTACAGGGAACGGCAGCATAGTGGTTATGTTACTGGACGAGTAATCCAGAGGCCTGGACTAATAATCTGGAGACGAGAGTTCAAATCCCACTACGGCAGGTGTGGAATTTAAATTCAGTTAATTAAATAAATCTGGTATAATTAAATAATCTGCAATAAAAAGCTATTATCAGTAATGGTGACCATGAAACTCCTAGATGGTCGTGATAACCCATCTGGTACATTAAGGGTCTGATAACCCTTTACAGAAGGAAATCTGCCACCTTACCTGGTTTGGCTTATATGTGACTCCAGACCCACAGCAATGTGGCTGACTCTTAACTGCCTGGCACTGGGGGAGCGCTAGATCAGGAAAAGGCACCCAAATGACAGGCACTAAGGGACTGCACAAGGGTGATTTGTTAATAGTATTAATGTAAATATGAGTGATATGATTATAGATAAATTTATTCATTGTGTTTGGAATCTTTTGTGGTTTCAGCTTTGCATTTCAGCTTTGCGCCCAGGAGGACGCTGTGATATACCGTGAGACAGGATGATATGATGGTGATGTGTTGAGCAACAGTGATCTGGAATTTCAATCATGTGAATCAGCATCTGGTCACGGACAGCCTGTCCGGAAGGCCGATTATCTGTCTGCCTCCTCTCTCCCTCCTGTTCCACTTCCTCATCATCCTCCACATTCTTGTCCTCCTCTTCCTCGTCATCCTCCTCCTGAGATTGGTCCCGCAATCCCTGTTGGCAAGGGCTGCAACCTCATGATGGTCAAGTTGTGCAGCATGCAGCAGACCATCACGAAATGGGACACCCGCTCAGCCGAGTACTGGAGGGCTCCTCCCGCACGATCAAGACAGCGGAACTGTTGTTTCATTAGGCCGGTGGTCTGCTCGATTATGTTCCTGATGGAAGCACGGCTCTCATTATAGGAATGCTGGGCATGAGTGTTGGGTTTGCAGAAGGGAGTCATTAGCCAGATGGAGAGGGGATAGCCCTTGCCTCTCGAGCTTAATGTAGTGGCTGTAAGATTGCTGGCACACCACACTGGCACACAATGAAGGCATCGTGACTGCTGCCAGGATAGCAGGTATTGTCGGCGAGGTCGCACACCAACTGCACGTTAAGTGAGTGGAAGCCTTTGTGGTTGCGGAATATCTCAGAATTGTCATGCGATGCCTGCAAAGCCACATGGGTGCAGTCAATGGGGTCCTGCACCATGGGGAAGCCCACTATCTCGGCAAAGCCACAGGCACGCTCCTCCTTCTCTCTGGTAAGAGGGAATCCAATGTAGTTCCTTCTCCTGGTGTAGAGAGCATCCGAGACCTCCTAGTGCAGCAAATGATAGCAAACTGAGATGTTAGATACGTCTCCCTGACCACCTCCTTGGTGAAGTGGAGACTCCTGATACAGTGCTCCTCGCTTAATTGGAGATAGGAGAAGTTCTGTCGGAAGACCCGAGGTGGGTAAAGCCTCCTGTTGAGAGCCCTGTTGGCCCTCCTCCTCCCTCTGCACACGTTTCAGCCTTTCTTGTTGCCTCCGCACCCTCCATCGTAGATCCTGGAGGGCGAGGCTAACTGCCAGTACAGCCCCTATGACTTTTAGCAAGTGTTGTAGGTTGAAGAGTTTCAAAAATAACAATGGAGTTTTGTATTTGCCAGACCACTCCCGGATACCAAATAACCTTGAAATAACTAAAGAATAATCTTGCAGCTGCAGAAGAAAGCACACAGCCACTCAAATTGCAAAATCCTGTCAGGTATGAGTCATTGTGATGATCCCTTTAAATACTGTCTCTGGAGCTGGCTTCCTGCTGCTGCACGCCACCTCTACCCGTCGTTGCTTTCTCCAACCAGTAACTGCAATGGCCAAAACCAAATTAGGAGATCAGGCATCAAGTGAGCATTGCACACTCATTGACATCATGATCTCTGTAATTTCAATGTTCCCAGCGATCAAGTTTATCGGCATTGATACCGGCAACTGAAATGACACCCAGCCCCTGCAACCACCACTGGCTGGCAGTAGAGCATCATCTCGTGGTGCTAACGTGTGGCACTGAAGACAAGAATATTTAGCACTTTTTATTTAGGACCAGGATTCTAAATCCAAGGGGTTGAAATCGGCTTTGTGATACTGGTAATGAACGCATTAATATAACATTCCTTTGTCTGCTAATATAATGACGATGCTAATACAATCATGTCAAGATGTGATTTCAATTACAAAACGTTTTGTGAGAATCATGAATTTTATGTAGTGAGAGCGAGTAGGTCAGCTGTCACACTGAAGTTGATGCTTCCTTGAAGTTGAATGTATCAGAGAATACAGTTGCTACAGCAACTCGCCAGTTATCCATACCACACAGGGTGATGCAAGGTTCTAATTAATCCACTAGTTTGCTTTTAAATAAGACTTGACGCATGTTATACATTGAGTGATAATGAACTGCAGTAATATTAATGAGGATGTCACACCCTAAGATGTGGGGGCGTATTTTCAATCTGCAGGCACTTTTACGGCATTAGGCGTTACATTTACCTCCCAAGCTGTTAATATTGCATATCCGATCCATTGCCTTTTATCTTACCGCGAATGTTAATTACCAGAATGAGAATTACTGCTCGAACAAGTAAAAACAAGTCACTGGATCTAATCAATGATGTGACAAGTTATGCAGCCGGCAATAAGAGGTGCAAAATAGTGACAAATAAAAAAAGTCACTGCGGAGCCAATGGGGCCAAAATTGCCCCTTTCTATAAGGCCTCTGGCCACCTGAAAGCGGCAGCCATAGGTCGCTGCGAAATGGCAGCTGAGTCTCCGCAGAGGGGCCGCCATTTTGAAAATTGCCCTTCCTCGGGTTTGGAGGGGTGCAGGGGATCATTCCGCCTGTTTTCTCACCGCGGCATGCACGCGCTGACTCCTTACCGACTGGCAGGGACCCCTTCGTGAAATTGCCCCTTTCCCGGAGCGGCCCCACCGCCGCCACTGACAGCTTTTGCTGTCGGTACATTCTGTGGCTTGGCAGCGCAGCCACCCTTAAAGGGGAGGTGTCGCTGCCAGCAACGCCATCTTATTTTTTTCTTTGTCGGCCGACTGCCAGGTCAGGCCGTCAATTATGGCCGTGGGTTTGGCAGGGCCGCCAAAGACAGCCTGGCACCCCCTCTCAGTGTCGGTCACTCTGCCCCGTCCCCATTTCTGCTCTGCTAGTGACGGCCACTCCATCCTGCCCCCACTTACGTCCCCGTGATGAGGCCACTTCTGCCCCATTCTTAAAAAAAATCCACAAAGTGCTAAATTTCGATGGTTCGGCCGTCTCTTGCATTGGGACGGCCGGAACACTTCAAGAGCGTCGGTGCGACTCTTTTCGGGCAGTGGGCGATTTCGGCCCCCATGTCTTCATGAAGCTGAACTTGTCGTATAAAAAAAGCAGTGTATAAGATTTACACATACATTTTTTGTACCGCAATGTCATTAGCCACAACAGAAGGCTGTTAAGATGCCTGGGCTGTGACTTTGTACATGAGTGTATACATTTCCAGAGTGATAAGAAATGTCGGGAACTGCAGAAAGTGAATCAACAACTTAAACCGTGAGTTTAAATTTATGATATCACACTGTGAAACACTTCAGGCAATTACTTGCCACACAAAGATATTACATTGACTAAATATTTTAATGTTCAGGGTGAGAAAGCCAGCATATCTTCTGAGTCTTCTCGTTCTGATTAGGGTTCAGTTTTATTTAATAAGAGCCAGTGTTGAAACAAGCAGAAACACCCCGAAGATTTCCGATGAAAGGCTGAAGCCTAACTTAGTTAAGTGATGGGGAAGAAGAGATGGAGAGGTGGCCACTAGCTTGTCTCTCCCTCCAACAGGGCCTTCAGCAGCCTTCCAGTTGCCATTGTAGTCAGAACCATCATTCCTCTTCACGTCATATTTGGGGCTGGCAGCACAACAACAGGAGCTCGGGTTAATTAGCCAGGATCCCTAACTCTGTTCTCCATTGTGATTTACATGTTTTACAAGAGATCAAGGATAAGGAAACTAGTGATCAAGGGTCTACAGTCAGGGATCCAGTGAGATCCAACCCATCCTCCCTCTCTCTCTGCTGCTATACCTCCTGGTCGTGGTGGCAAATCTAGCTTGATGTGTATAAAGAGAGACACATCACATATTCACAACCAACATGTTTGCTAAAATTAGCTAATGGAGGTAAATATGTCCAAATGTTGTAGCAATATTTGTAAAGTCTACATCAGATTTTCCAGTAATACTTAGTGAAGATTTAAAATCACATTGTATGTCTTTAATCCGTATTCATTACGGAAAGAGAGAAATTAGGATTTATATAGTGCCTTTCACAACTTCGTGACATCTCAAAGTGCTTCACAATTAATTAGCTTTTGAAATGTAGTCACTGTTGTACTGTGGGCAAACATGACAGCTAATTTGTACAAAGCAAGGTCCCACAAATAGAAGAGAGATCAATGAGCAAATAAACTGTTTTCGTTGTGTTGGTCGAGGAATAAGTGTTGGTCAGGACATTGGGAGAACTCACCTGCTCTTCTTTGAACAACACCATGAGATCTTTTATGTCCACCTGAGACAGGGTCTCAGTTTAACATCTCATCCAAAGGACGACACCTTTGTACTTTTTTTTGACAGTTACATATTTATTTGCTGCAATCAAAAAAAAAGTGCACTATACTACACTGAAGTGTCAGCCTAGATTATGTGCTCAAGTCTGGTAGCTGATTCATATGAATAATTTGTAGCTCCATATCTACTGAAAAGGTCTTACTGTAGCAAAAAATTGCAGTTCATGAATGGTTCAAGTCAACTAATTAAAATAGTGTGGTAACTTCTCATCTTGAGCGCTCCCGACTCACCACTCAGAAATTCGGGCACATGGCCCCTGTGATATTCTATGAAATAAATTTTATGAATGGGAAGCTTTGCCCTAGGAGTGCTGAAGACAAGATTTATCCCATTCTTTCTTATCTCCACTGATGATTCTTCCACATGCAGTTTGTCAGAACTGAATCAAAAGTCATCAACAGTTTAGATGGGGGATTAAAAATGAAGATTATGAAGAGACATCTGGTGAAAGCAAATGCATCATATCCCCAAAGACACAAGATCAATGATCCAGGCCCAACAATGTATCTCTTTGAAGTGGGAGAACTGATCTGTGAAAAGTTCTCCAGAAGGCCATCTTTGCATTCCATAAGTCAGAAGGTCAACCAAAACAGACCCAAGAGACACACAAGTGGCAATTTCCAAATGCTGGCCCTTCAAACATCCCCAGCACAGGCAAAAAAACACACTAGAGGAAGATATTCAACTGTTCACATCCAATTATTCAAAAGACCCATGGCACAGTGTAGGCTGGTAACGCAAGGTGATGTTGCATAATACTGTGCCATTTGAGTGGGTGCAGATGACACAGCAGGTTGGCTATTGAGGTTATCTGCTTATCACACAGTGCTACAGCGACTCTTCTCCCCACAGCTGCAGGATGTTTCCATTCAGAGCAATGCAAGTCTGCAGGGTTAAGAGAGCAGCATTAAGCCCTTCTGCGGCTGATGTGGCCCCAAAGCCAGACCACATGGAGTAATGGCTTGTGCCAGATCTCAGCAGCCAGTCCCTTGGATTATCTGTAAAAAGAGCAAATCTACATAGTTTCTTGTAACAATTTATTAAATTCTATAATGAAATACATTAATTAACTGGTCTATTAATTTTACACATGTTTACATTCGTAAACTTAATAAATTCTTAATTTCAAACCATGTGAAGACACTTATATTTATTCTCACTCACTCAGTAGTGTTGTAGTTAACTAATTTAAAACTTGATGTACAAGAAAAAAATATTTACCTGTGTAATTTTACACAGTTCATTTGATGAAACAATTTATGGTAGTTATTTGGACTGGTCTCTTTCTCTTTAAGCCAGTTCTCCATCCCATTTAATGTACAGATTTGAAAGCTGCAGCATGGTCCTCCTCAACCATGATTCACTTTGATGGAACCAACTTTCCTCTCAAGTACTGCATTGGGAACAAGTCAAGCCAGGTGTCATTATGGTCTCCACAATACACACTGAAAGCAGCAAATAAGCAGGTCCAGAATGTTTTTTTTTTAAAATAACATCGGCATTTTACTGCGCCCGATTCTGAGGTAGTACCATGTCATTGGCTTTATGAATAAATGTTGGCATTTTAATCCAGAGTTATTTGCTGATAAGATTAACTCTGAACAGTCTAGCTAGAATTTAATGTGCTCAGTGCGTCTATTTAGATGAATTAGTCTGCTGGGTTCTCCTTGGTCTCCTAAATACATATTTTACAATTTATTTCCAAATGTCTTTCATAAACCTTTCCATCACATTGAATCATTGTCCATTTCAAATGGTACAGACATGGATCACATAGTATTAGTTCATTTTTTTTTACTTCCAAATATGCAAATTTATAACAATCTCCAATTGCAGATAAAAAAATACTTTGATGCGTGAGTTTAAAAGATTTGACCTGTAGTTTTTGAATATTTGCCCCTCTAAATCTTGCGTTTTGTAATTGATTCATCTATTTTCATATTTTTTATTTTCTGTAATTCTTTCTTTTGCCCCATTTCATTCCTTACTACAAGTTGAACTTCCCTTATCTACAACTTCCTTATCCGGAACCACCCCTCGTCCAGAACCATTCCCGCCACCAGGTGGCACATGCGCAGAACTCCAACATAAACAAATTGAAGTCCTTCCTCGTTGCCAACTCCTGCAATCACTGGCCTGACCCCGCGATCCACACACCCCGCCCCCCCGCCATGATCTCTCTGCCGCACTCCCAGCCCCAAGCCAGCCAGCCTTGATATCCCCTTGCTCAGTACTTGTACCATCCAATTTAACGTGACCACCCCTCATCCAGAAAAATCCCTTATCCAGAACAGGCCAGATCCCGAGGGTTTTGGATAAGGGAGGTTTAACCTGTATTAGAATTGTCTGTTTTTCTATTTTTTATTTTCTCATGAGTGTCAGCCATGGCTCAGTTGGCAGCACTCTTGCCTCTGAGTCAGAAGGTTGTGGGTTCAAGTCCCACTCCAGAGATTTTAGCACAAAAATCTAGGCTGACATTCTAATGCAGTACTGAGGGAATGCTGCACTGTCGGAGGTACCGTCTTTCAGATGAAACGTTAAACCGAGATCCTGTATGCTCTCTCAGATGTAAAAGATCCCACAGCACTATTTCGAAGACGAGCAGGGGAGTTATCCCTGGTGTCCTGCCCAATATTTATCCCTCAATCAACATCACTAAAAACAGCTTATCTGGTCATTATCACATTGCTGTTTGTCAGAGCTTTCTGTGAGCATTTTGGCTGCCATGTTCCCTCAATTACAACAGTGACTACACTCCCAAAGTATTAATTGGTTGTAAAATGCTTTGGGATGTCCTGAGGTCATGAAAGGCACTATATAAGTGCAAGCCTTTCTTTCACTCATAACCAGCGTAGCTGAGGGAAGCCATTCAGCCCATGCTTTTGCCTCCACTAACCTAGCCAGAAGACCAGTCCAGATATTAATCACACTTAGTGTGATAAAATGGTCCCGACATCAGTTCTGAACATTGCCTTTTGACCTATATTTGTGGTTTGACTTTAAATAATGTTCCAAAACAATCATCTGAAACGGTGACCATCTTTTCCTTCAAAGCATGTATATTGATTAAAAGCAGTAGCCCTGATCCCTGGGGCATTCAGTGCATCTCTCAGGCCTGTCATCATTCCCCTAACTAGTATGTGCTGCTTCATCTCTTTCAGCTTTTCACGTAGGATTTTATTAAAGGCTTTCTGGGAGTCCAGATGCCCTACTTTATAGGGCTTTCCAATGTTCACTTGGGATATCATTTCAACAACAACAACAACAGCACCTTTAACATAGTGAAACGTGTCAAGGCACTTCACAGGAGCATTATGAGATAAAAACAATTTGATACCGAGCCGTACAAGTAGAAATTAGTGCAGGTGACCAAAAGCTGGGTCAAAGAGGTAGGTTTTAAGGAGTGTCTTGAAGGAGCAGAGAGAGGTAGACAGGCGGAGAGGTTTAGACAGGGAGCTCCAGAGTTTTGGACCTTGGCAACAGAAGGCACGGCCTCCAATGGTTGAACGATTATAATCAAGGATGCTCAAGAGGGCAGAATGAGGGCTGGAGCAGATTACAGAGATAGGGAGGGGCGAGGCTATGGAGGGATATGAAAATAAGGATGAGAATTTTGAAATTGAGGCGTTGCTTAACCGGAAGCCAATTTAGATCAGCGAGAACAGGGGTGAGCGGAACTTGGTGCGAGTTAGGACACGGGCAGCCGAGTTTTGGATCACCTCTAGTTTACGAAGGGTAGAATATGGGAGGCCAGCCAGGAGTGCATTGGAATAGTCAAGTCTAAAAGGTAACAAAGGCTTCAGCAGCGAATGAGCTGAGGCAAGGGCGGAGACGGGCGATGTTATGGAGGTGGAAATAGGCAGTCTTAGTTATGCTGTCGATATGTGGTGGAAAGCTCATTTCAGGGTTAAATATGACACCAAGGTTGCAAACAGACTGGTTCAGCCTCAGACAAAAGTTGGGGAGATGGATGGAGTCAGTGGTTAGGGAATTAAATTTGTGGTGGGGACCGAAAACAATGGTTTTGCTCTCCCCAATATTCAAAGTGGAGAAAATTTTAGCTCATCCAGAACTGGATGTCTGACAATTTAGAGACCGTGGAGGGGTTGAGAGAAGTGGTAATGAGGTAGAGCTGTGTCATCAGCGTACATGTGGAAACTGACGCTGTGTTTTCAGATGATGTTGCCAAGGGGCAACATGTAGATGAGAAATAGGAGGGGATCAGAGGTAACAATGCGGGGGTGGGAAGAGAAGCCGTTGCAGGTGATTCTCTGGCTATGGTTAGATAGGTAAGAATGGAACCAGCTGAGTGCAGTCCCACCCAGCTGGACGACGGTAGGGAGGCGCTGGAGAAGGATAGACTGATCAACCGTGTCAAAGGCTGCAGACAAGTCAAGAAGGACGAGGAGGAATAGCTTGCCTTTGTCACAGTCATAAATAGTGGATAATCAAGGAGCTATAGGGAGGGAGGAACTTAATACAATCACTAATGAAGTAGTGCTAGGTAAAATAATGGGACTAAAGGTGGACAAATCCCCTGAACCTGATGGCTTGCATCCTAGGGTCTTAAAAGAAGTGGCTGCAGAGATAGTGGATGCATTGGTTGTAATCTAGCAAAATTCCCTGGCTTCTGAGGCGGTCCCAGCAGATTAGAAAACCACAAATGTAATACTCCTATTTAAAAAAGGCAGACAAAAAGCAAGAAAGTATAGACTAGTTGGCCTAACATCTGTCACTGGGAAAATGCTGGAGTCCATTATTAAGGAAGCAGTAGTGGGACATTTGGAAAAGATTTAATCAAGCAGAGTCAGAATGGTTTTATGAAAGGGAAATCATGTTTGACAAATTTGCTGGAATTCTTTGAGGATGTAATGAGCAGGGTGGATAAGGGAGAACCAGTGGAAGTGGTGTATTTGGATTTCTAGAAGGCATTTGATAAGGTGCCGCATAAAAGGTTACTGCACAAGATAAAAGCTCATGGGGTTGGTGTAATATATTAGCATGGATAGAGGATTAGTTAACTAACAGAAAACAGAGAGTGGGGATAAATGGTTCATTTTCCAGTTGGCAAACAGTGACTAGTGGGGTGCCTCAGGGATCGGTGCTGGGTCCTCAACTATTTACAATCTATATTAATGACTTGGATGAAGGGACCGAGTGTAATGTATCTAAGTTTGCTAATGATACAAAGATGGATGGGAAAGCAAATTGTGAAAACACAAATAATCTGCAAAGTGATATAGACAGGCTAAGTGAGTGGGCAAAAATTTGACAGATGGAGTATAATGTGGGAAAATGTGAGGTTATCCACTTTGGCAGAAATAATAGAAAAGCACATTATAATTTAAATGGAGAAAAATTGCAACGTGCTGCAGTACAGAAAGACCTGGGGATCCTTGTGCATGAAACACAAACAGTTAGTTTGCAGGTACAGCAAGTAATCAGGAAGGCAAATGGAATGTTGGCCTTTATTGCAAGGGGGATAGAGTGTAAAAGCAGAGAAGTCCTTCTACAACTGTACAGGGTATTGGTGAGGTCATACCTGGAATACTGTGTACAGTTTTGGTCTCCGTATTTAAGGAAGGATATACTTGCATTGGAGGCTGTTCAGAGAAGGTTCACGAGGTTGATTCCGGAGATGAGGGGCTGACTTATGAGGATAGGTTGAGCCTATACACATTGCAGTTCAGAAGAATGAGAGGTGATCTTATTGAAACATAAGATAATGAGGGGGCTCGACAAGGTGGATGCAGAGAGGATCTTTCCACTCACAGGGGAAACAAAAATTAGGCGACATATTCTTAGAATAAGGGGCGGCCCATTTAAAACTGAGAGGAGGAGAAATTTCTTCTCTCAGAGGGTTGTAAACCTATGGAATTCTCTTCCCCAGAGAAATGTGGAAGCTGGGCCATTGAATATATTTAAGGCGGAGATAGACAGATTTTTGAGTGATAAGGGCGTAAAGGATTACGGGGATCGGGCCGGGAAGTGGAGCTGAGTCCATGGTCAGATCAGCCATGATCATTTTGAATAGCAGAGCAAGCTCGAGGGGCCAAATGGCCTACTCCTGGTCCTATTCCTTATGTTCTTATAAAGGATGTAATTTGTGACATTGATGAGAGCCGTTTCGGTACTATGGCAGGCGTGGAAACCGGATTGGAGGGGTTCAAACATGGAAGCGCGGGAAAGATGGGCATGGATTTGGGAGGTGACAACATGTTCAAGGACTTGGGAGGAAAGGGAGGTTTGGAGATGGGGCAATAGTTTGCAAGGACAGAGGGGTCGAGTGTTGATTTTTTGAGGAGGGGTGATGACAGCAGATTTGAGGGAGAGGGGGACAGTAGCTGAGGAGAGAGAACTGTTAACAATGTCAGCTAACATGGGGGCTAGAAAAGGAAGTTGGGTGGTCAGCAGTTTGGTGGGAATAGAGTCAAAGGCGCAGGAAGTGGGTCTCGGACAGGATGAGCTCAGAAAAGTCATGAGGGGGGGGGGGGGAAATCGGAGAGAAACTGGAGAAAGATGTGAGGTCAGGGCTAGGGCAGGGTGGATCCTTCGAGGAAGTTTGGCCTGGTGGGCTAGGGGAAGGAAGGGAAGAGGCAGAGGCGGTCGAACGGATGGTTTTAATCTTAGAGACAAAGAAATCCATGAGCTCCACACATTTATTGTCAGAGGTGAGGTTGGAGAGTGGGGAGAGGGGTTTAAAAAGGTGGTTTGCGGTGGAGAATAGAAGCCGGGGTTTATCATGATTCTGGAATAGTGAGCGATTTTGACAGACGAGAGCAGGACCCGATAATGCTTTATATGGTCCAACCACATCTGGCAGTGAATGGCTAAACCAGTTGTCTGCCATATCCATTCAAGTCTGCGTCCCTTGGACTTAACAAATCACGGAGATCATCAGACAAGATCGCCCCTCTCTGAAATCACACGACCGATGTTTGTTTTGTCACATTTATTTTCCAAAATAGGCAAGCTGGCAAATCTTCGCTCCAGTGAGCTCGTCTCTATATTTATTATTCGGGGTGGTTCTGCAATCCGTCACTCCAGCAGAAAGCGGAACTTACACAGGGCACATCATAGGAAATTATAGGCGCACAGCCTGTGATCTTCTGTTCATTACAATTACTGAATCAGAATCACGGGCTGGGTACCTGCGATGGATGGAAGTACCGCTCCGTGCTGGGACCCAGATCATGACTATTGGGCTAGAAATGAGTTTTGGTCTGGTTTTGGGCATAGAATGGTCGGTATGCTGGCATGCAAGAAGTTGGAGGCTTGAGACTGGACTGAAATTGAACCTCAAGCCTCATCAGCATACTTCTAGCACGCTGCGGACACCAATCGGGTGTGCAGAGGTAGCTCACCAGTTTTAAAAGAATCAATTTGGACCAGCTGCCTCGCTGGCAACAGGCTTCCGGTAAGTCCTGGGGGAGGATGGAGGAGAACCATTTTTGGTGATAGCCACCAATGGTCCCTTTAAGGACTGCTGGGCAGGCTGCCAAAGAACCAAAAACCTGAGCGGAACATGCCAGTGCCAACAGTGAGCAATTGGAAAATTCATCCTAAGCTAGCTAGGCTCAGCCACATAGTTTCTTACCATAGTTGTAAGGGTTATTTTTACTGGTAGTACATGTAAAGGGAGAACCAGAAACCAACAGAGACAAAGAGAAATAGGCCCGCAAGACAGAAAGAAGGAATGAAACAGACAGGCACAGCAGGAAAACATGCAGGCTTATTTTAAATGGGCTTTGGCAGACAGCATTTGATCTTACATCTGCATCATCAGTACAGGCAATCGGGCACTACAGTGTAGAGCCTCCTACAGATGAAGTATAAAGTCAAATGTAGTAATTTGCTCAACATGATCTTGTGTGTGTGTAGGTGCGAGAAAGTGGATTTTTTTTTTTAAATACAGCTAATCCTTAAACAAAGTGATTGCTCTTACTCTTCTACTGTGCTGACCAATATTTATCCCTCAATCAACATAAAAACAGATTATCTGGTCATTATCACATTGCCGTTTGTGGGAGCTTGCTGTGCGCAAATTGGCTGCCACGTTTCCCACATTATAACAGTGACTACACTCCAAAAGTACTTAATTGGTAGTAAAGCGCTTTGAGATGTCCAGTGGTCGTGAAAGGCGCTATATAAATGCAAGTCTTTCTTTCTTTGCTGGATATCTGGTACTCAAAAGGAAGGCTTTTTCTTTCTCTGCATGTATCGCTCACACTCAGAACTTTTCACGGTTTAGTAAACAGCTCTAAAAATGAAGTGGTAACAGAAGGCTTTGCTGCTGATTGAACACCCAAAGGGGTGATTTGTTCCTTTACTGCTTGGGCCCGCCCAATTTGAATTTCTATCGATTTCAATGGAAATGAAAATCGGGCAAGTTCTCTAACGAGCGGGCGATCTGGTCCACCAGTTTACTGCCCAAGTGGTGAAGGTGAAAATTATACCCATAGACTCAATTTGCAGCACCAAAGAGTATGATCCCTTATCCATGCCTTGATTATTCTAACGCACACCTGCCCAGCCTCCCATGTTCTATCCTCCATAAGCTTGATGTCATCCAAAACTCTGCTGCCCGTGCCCACGTCCCGTTCACCCATCACCCTTGTGCTCCAAGACCTACATTGGCTCCCGATTAAGCAACGCCTCGATGAAAAAATGTTCATCCTCGTTTCAAATCCCTCCACAGCCTCGACCCACCCTATATCTGTAATCTCCTCCAGCCTTACAACCAACATTCCCTATAAGCGGTCCCAGGGCTGGCTTTTTCAATGTGCAAAACTGTGAATGGGCCAGGCACCCAAAAAAAGAGGGAACATTGCCTACAAATCCTCAAGATCTCTGCACTCTGCCAATTCGTGCCTCTTAAGTGTCCTCGATTTTAATCACTCCACCATTGGCGGCCATGCCTTCAAGCTGCCAAGGCCCAAAAGTCTAGAATTCCCTCCCCAAACGTCTCTATCTCTCTACCTCCCTTTCCTCCTTTAAGACGCTCCTTAAGACCTACCTCTTTGACCACGCTTCTGGTCATCTGGACTAATATCTCCTTATGTGGCTCGGTGTCAAATTTTGTTTGATAACACTCCTGTGAAGCGCCTTGGAATGATTTACCATGTTAAAGACACTATATAAACACAAGTTGTTGTTGTTGTTGAACAAAATAACAATCAGAGACTCTTCGGGAGGCTGTTATATTAGTGACAGCACTGGAAGAGTGACAAGCAGATAAGCCTTGAAAAAAAAAATCACACACAGCAAGTTGTGTGTGTCCCTGTCTGCTCAGTACAGAACTGCTGCTCCCTGCTTTACAGACGTTTGTTTCAAGTCCTGTGAACAATTTGACAATGGAAGGGAAAGACAGAGAGAAAGATCAGTAAATCTGATAGCCCCTTACAGTCGATGTTTTTCAATATATTTCATTCTTGGCGTCAATAATAGCAGCAAATATAAAGGCACAAATACAATATTATTGCTGAAATTACTTCCATCACTGATGGCAAGACATGTCAGAGAGGAGCTTTGTAAACGTGACAATAAACATAGCAGCTCCTGAAAGAAATCCCTCCAAGAGTTTAATAGCAATGGCATCATTGACAATCAAATGGCAGTTTTCATAAGTAATCCCTTGCTGTAAAGACCTGTAGTACATGTATAGCAGGCATATCATGGGCGTAGCACACTCACTTGACAATCTGAAGTGTGCTTATAGAGATGCAAGCTGTTGTCATCTGCCTAGAAATTCCTTGAGGCAGCGCGTGACCTCCGCCCCTGACCCTGCTAGTGTATGTGGGGTCAGTGGGAAGTCACTTCATGTAAAAACAGGCAGCATGCACCTGTCCCACTATGGGCCCATCTCAGATACCTGGAATGCTACAAAGACCTTGATGCCCAGGCCAGGGAGATGGTGTCAGGCCCCCCTTCCTCCCCCAACAACAGTTTGATTGAGCCTAACCTTCTTTGTAAAGGGACCTCATTAAACAACAACAAAAATCCTTAAATCTTCCGAGATCTTCACAGCACCAAGGAAAGTCCCTCACTTGACATTGAGGAGGCTCATCTGCCACTTCCCAGGACCTCGACTCTCAGAAGATGGGGACTGCCAATGCAGGAGGTGGAGTCCCAACCTTCTACATCACTGGCCTTATAAGGAGCAGGTGAAGGCTCCACCCCCTTACAAAGCCCCATGAGAACTTCAAGCACAGGTCGTACCTGGCTTATCTAGGTCACAGTCGAGCATTCTGGCCCTTCTTCTGGACTCCTACCAGAGTTATGATGAGAGCGCTGAAAGGGTTGAGGATTTTCAGCCCCATTATGTCCCAGAAAATTGGCTTTTTAAGATTCTCATACTCACCTCCAAATCTCTCATGGCCTTGCCCCTCCCAATCTCCACAATTTCCTCTGGGTGTACATCACAGAGCACTCGCTAAAGCCAGTCTACTCCTTGTTCCCTGATCTCTGTTCCAGCAGAAAACTTTTGCCAGCCAATATGACCCTGCCCTCTGGAACTCCCTCCTCAGCACCTCCACAATCTCATCTGCTTTCTGCCTTCAAAAGCCCTTTACAAACCCTCATCTTTAACCATTCTTTTGCCCCTTCAATCACTTTCTTCTCTCTCACCCTCTGTTTTTGTTATCCACTGCCCTATAAGGCATCCCGAGATTAACACTATGTATAAGGGATCTGCACAGTGTTGGTATAAGAAACAAGTGTTATTAATATAGGCATGTACACCCATCATCAGCATAGACAGTCCCTTGAAATTGAGGAAGACTTGTTTCCACTCTAAAAGTTAATTACAGTCTCTGTCACAGGTGGGACAGGCAGTCGTTGGAGGAAAGGGTGGGTGGGGAGCCTGGTTTGCCGCACACTCCTTCCGCTGTCTGCGCTTGGTTTCTGCATGCTCTCGGTGACGAGACTCGAGGTGCTCAACGCCCTCCCGGATGCTCTTCCTCCACTTAGGACGGTCTTGGGCCAGGGACTCCCAGATGTCGGTGGGGAGATTGCACTTTATCAAGGAGGCTTTGAGGGTGTCCTTGAAACGTTTCCTCTGCCCACCTGGGGATCGCTTGCTGTGTAGGAGTTCAGAGTTGAGCGCTTGCTTTGGGAGTCTCATGTCGGGCATGTGGACGATGTGGCCCGCCCAGCGGAGCTGGTCGAGTGTGGTCAGTGCTTCGATGCTGGGGATGTTGGCCTGATTGAGAACACTGATGCTGGAGAAATACCACCAGCGCTGCCTCTGCAAGATCCTGCAAATCCACTGGGAGAATAGAGTGTACACCACTTATACTGCTGCATCCATCTGAGACACTAGACAGACAAACAAATCTCCATCATGAACACAGCTTGTGCTGTTTTCAGACATTGGCTCCTTTGCTATTATGGTCCTGCAACTCATCCAGTCACAGCACAAAGACACAGGTGTGTCAGTTCAAATCTGCAGGATTGATATGTTGAAGTCAGTTGAACTGCTGGAAGTTGTGCTGTAACATATTTACACACACACACAAATTTCCTACTTCCAGCTCTTTGCTGGCATAGAAAGTAGCACAGACAGGGGTCATTTTAGTATTGAAATGAAGCACAAGTGCAGCAAAATATGCAGGAGTATAGTTTTTAATCACTGCCACTTCCAGCAGAGGTTTTGAAGATGGGACACACATCCCAGATGCCACAACTGGAAGGAAATAAATGTATTTTTGTTCCCTGAAGGACCTACCCAGACACTAACACCAGCTCATACCTCAGAGCACTGCTTCTTTTATTTCAAAGAATTAAATATTTTCTAATATTAATATGCCAGAGCTTCTCGTGGCTGAACGAGTATAGCACAAAAGGCTGGTTTGTAGCACTGAATTTTGTAAACTGCTGAACAAGGCATTACTGTGCAAGCCTTCTCCTCCTCTCCCCCTCCCCCCCCAACACCACCACTCAGAATCCGTACCAGCTTTCAAACATTCGAAACCAGATGAAATCACCTGAGCAGTCACTTGCGCCGCCGTGAATTAGAGCCAAGTGTTTCGCCTCGAACAAAAGCAGCCCCAGGGCAGCTCAGCCCCTTCATTCAAGTCTGCGTGATTTGCTTCCCTTTTTATCCAATCACTACAAGGTCATACTAGGCCAGCTCTGAGCGAATAAAGAGCTCATGAAATGACTACAACACAATGGAGACCTCAATAATGTACCAGGGAGAATTTTTTAAAAATATTTTTATTTTTTAAAGCAATCAAGAAAATGGATTTTCAATGTCTGCAGTGCTGTGTGGAGAATTTTTCAAAAAAAACATGGAGAGCTGAAGAAGCCTTTCATTGGAACAAATCTTTAGCCACAATTCTAGACAAGAAGTTCCGATGGAAGACCGACCAAATTATCTTACCCAGGAAACATTGTACCTTTCCAGCATGTGCACAACTCTACCAAAATATTCCAATGTATTCTCCTGTAAGTACCATGTAACAAAACAGTACAATGACTTTGCAAAATATATGTTTGTATCTGTTATTTGAGAACACGCATTGTTTTGCTCAGTCGATGTCTGACACATGCAGAGACCCTCAGCACCATGTTTAGGCGTCTCCAAACCAAACAACAGAGAAATCGAGACACATAGAATTCATGTTTGCCCAATGGTACTCTCGCCCGATAGGGACACAACTCATTTACTTATGTCCAGAAAGCATTCACAGATTGGCAATGCCAAGGCTTAGGCATCCCTAAATGTGCACAGACATACGATGAAGTTCAACCAGTTACAACTGTGCAATGGTCACCTTCCCCTGCTCTGCCAACCAGGTCCACTCTCCCGAGCGGGACGTGGCTTGCAGGGTTATTTAGAGCCCAGTAGTAAGAATCCCAACCAAGTGACAGGTCTGCTCCTCAGTACCATTAGTGAGCTAGGCTGGCTCATCAATCATCAGCAGTGCCTTGGAATACTGCAAATCTGCCATGTTCAAGTATTGGATTACCAAGTCTACCACAGAAAGTGGACCTTGTTCTGAATTTCCATCACCAGGCCACCTCAATCTGAGAGACTCTGCTTACCACCCTACTCCAAGGAAGAGAGTCACTAGTTGGTTGCTATACAACTGGCAAATGTGGGTTTGAGCAGTCACGCTGTTCATGTACATATTATTTATGATTATAATAGTAAAGCAACGGTTTACTACAAAAAAAAAGCTGTAAATGGATCTCGTCTATATTGTAATCAGAAGTAAAGTGAAAACTGCCCCCTCTCGTCTTCCAATTTTCAGATTTGGTAAGGATCCATATCAATATGTACTACAGGTATAACATCCAAAATCCAGAATCCTCGGGACCGAATCCATGCCGGATTTGGGGGTTTTCTGGATGTTTTTGGAATCCATAATGTAATACCCCCCAAAAATGCTGGATTCTAGCTGCACCGCCAGAGGTGGGATGCTGTGGGACTAACGTTCACCAACTGTGCAGACCATTCACACCAAACCAAATCTTGGGGCTGGGTCATTTTGAATTTGGAGTGGTGGCTGTGCATGTATAGACACAACATGAGTGTGTGCTTCATGTTGCCAGCGAAAAATTCAAGTGCAGCCCTCCCACTCCGATAGGGGGATCTCCAAGATCCTTAATGAGTTGAAAATGCAAGAAAAAAAAACACCTTCTTTCTCCTTTGGGGTCGATTACCTTTGCTCCTTTACATCTTTAGGGTCTTTATTAGGCTCACAAAAGGAACCAACGCCTGATCTCAGGAGAAATGAATCTGCAGGGTCTAAGAGGGGCGAGCTGGGCAGCATTCCCAAGGTAGTCCAGGAATACCCCCAGATACACCTCCAAATAGCTGCTGGGATATAGGAGGAGTGGGCAGAGCAGACACCACTTCCCTCATCCCCATCTAGATTTCTGATAGTGGACAAATGAGGCAAAAACTTGTACGAATTCAGATCCTGCCCCAAATTCTAGCTCCCCGTGGGTGAAACATCCAATTCCCACCTCACCCCAACTCAAGAATTTGGAGCTCTATTGATTTTGCACTATACACTGAAATTGTCATCATCAGATCACAACCAAATCAAACAAAGGAAAAGCAAATCAGGAAGAATGTATCAGCATCTGTGATGGCCAAAATCAACTTTGGGAAAAAGTGATCTCACAACCAGTGTGATAACACATCTCACAGGGCCGCAAAGGATTTTCACAATTATGAAATCTCAGAGAAAGGGAAAATATAATTGTTCAATTGGATTTAAGTGAAAGCAAAACACTTGTCCCACTCACAGCAATAACAACATAAGAAATAGGAGCAGGAGTAGATGGCAGATCTCATCTTGGCCTCAACTCCACTTCCCTGTTTGCTCCCCATAACCCTTGACTCCCAATCTTCCATTGATCAAACAGAACAGGGTAAAATGAAATCTATTTATAATTGCAGTGGATAAGAAAGATATATAGGTTACTGAAGAATACCCGTACAAAGACAGTGCTAGCGAGAAATAACTGGATTCATCACACAATTTTCAGAGCAAGGTACAGTGCCCTCAAAACTGTACAAATGTTATGATGTAATAAGGCGCTATATCAATGCAAGTATTTATTTTTTCACTCCCAATTGTGGTATTGGTCTCATTAAGACACTATTGATATTTAATAGAATCATAGAATAATACCGCACAGAAGGAAGCCATTCGACCCATTGTGCCTGTGCCAGCTCTTTGAAAGAGCTATCCAATTAGTCCCACTCCCCTGCTCTTTCCCCATAGCCGTGTAATTTTTTTCCCTTTTGAATGTTATTATTGAATCTGCTTCCACCACCCTTTCAGGCAATGCATTCCAGAGCATAACAACTCGCTGTACAAAACAAATGCTTCCTCATGTTTCCTATCACCGTAAAACTATGTCCTCGGGTTACCGACCCTTCCACCACTGGAAACAGTTCCTCCTTATTTTAATCTATCAAAACCATTCATGATTTTGAACACCTCTATCAAATCTCCTCTTAACCTTTCTGAGAACAACAATCTCAGCTTCCCCAGTCTCTCCACATAACTGAAGTCCCTCATCCCGGATACCATTCTAGTAAATCTCTTCTGCACTCTCTCTAAGGCCTTGGCATCATAAAGTGTGGTGCCCAGAATTGAATACAATACTCCAGCTGAGGCCTAACCAGTGTTTTATAAAGGTTTAGCATAACTTTCTTGCTTTTGTACTCTATTCTTAAAGCCAAGGGTCCCATATTCTTTTTTCACAGCCTTCTCAACTTGTCCTGCCACCTTCAAAGATTTGTGTACATACACCCCCAGGTCTCTCTGTTCCTGTATCACCTTTCAAATTGTACCATTTAGTTCATATTGTCTCTCTTCATTCTTCCTCCCAAAATGTAGCACTTCACAGGTGTTAAGTTTCATCTGCCACGTGCCTGCCCATTTTTTCCTGAAGTCTGTTACTATCCTCCTCATTGTTTACATTTCCAAGTTTCGTGTCATCTGTAAACTTTGAAATTATAACCTGTATACCCAAGTCCAGGTCATTAAAAAATATCAAAAAGAGCAGTGGTCCTAATACCTGGGGAACACCACGGTTACTTCTCTCCAGTCTGAAAAATAACCAACCATTCACCACTACTCTCTGCTTTCTGTCCCTGAGCCAATTTCGTATCCATGCTGCCACTGTCCCTTTAATCCCATGGGCTTTAATTGTGCTAACAAGTCTATTACGTGGTACTTTGTCAAAAGCCTTTTGAAAGTCCGTATACACAACTTCAACTGCACTACCCTCATCAATCCTCTCCGTTACTTCATCAAAGGACTCAATCAAGTTAGTCAAACATGATTTGCCTTTAACAAATCTATGCTGACTTTAATTTTGCCCTGGATTATTGTCTCTAAAACTTTCCCCACCACTGATGTTAGGCTGACTGGCCTGTAGTTGCTGGGTTTATCCCTCTCCCCTTTTTTGAACAGATGTGTAATATTTGCAATCTTCCATTCCCTCTGGCCCCATCCCCATATTCCAAGAAGGACTGGAAGATTGTGGCCAGAGCGTCTGCAATTTCCACCCTTATTTCGCTCAGTAACTTAGGATGCATCCTATTCGGACCAGGTGAGTTTTCTACTTTGAGGACTGCCGACCTTTTAAGTACATCGTCTTTAGTTATTTTTATCCTAGCCAATATCATTTAGCACCTCTGCCTTCATAAGAAGATTTCCTTTTGGTCCCTCATCGACCCCACTCTTCCTTTGACTCCCCTTTTACTATTTATGTGTTTGGATTACCTTTTATATTAGCTACTAATCTACTCTCATACTCTCTCTTTCCCCCTCTTATTCCCTTTTTTAGATCTCCTCTGTACTTTCTATAGTCAGCTTGGTTCTCTGCCATATTCTGAACCCATAAGTCTCGTTTTTCTATTTCATTTTAATCTCTATATTTTTAGCCAGCCGGGAGCTCTGGCTTTGGATGCCCTTCCTTTCCCCCTCATGGGAATATGTCTACTCTGCATCTGAACCATCTCCTCCATGAAGGCCTCCTATATTGATGTGCATTTTTCTCACTAATTACCTTTCAGAACCTTTTCATTATTCAAACCTCCCTACTAATCTAGCTCAACGCTTGTCTCATAGTACACATAGAAAGTACAGTCCCAACATTCCAAGCTCCCAACTATTGCTCAGACAATGGGAATTGTGCTTCATTGCATTCCTGTGTATGTTATAAAATTAACATGCTCTTAAACAAGCTGGTTTGAATATTTACACACTGCATTAATATATATATATGTTGTTAGAAAGGCAACTTTTGCATCTTTATTTTCAATCTGTTGTGTCATCTTCAAGCTTAGCCTTAAAATCTTATACTCCACCCCGCCCCACCTCCAGCAACACTCACACTTGATTTGGGACTCAGCCATTTGCACTTCTCAAGAAGCAGCCTGAAATGTTTTCAATAACAATCGCTTCTCATTGACAATATGAAAGCTGATAGGTGATCGTGCACAGATGACATCACTAAATCAGATTACTATGTAGTTTTCTTACTTGCAAGCAAAAAATATACAGATCATTAGAGACCTCATAACTTTTGTGAAACAGTTTCCTGATGGGCTCAATGAAGCTGAATGATCGAGTGTGTCTCCGAGTATGCACTCTACTGATGGATACTATACACCTTTTATATGATTACATCTTTCTACTTAAGAACATAGGAAATAGGAGCAGGAGTAGGCCATGTGGCCCCTTGAGCCTGCTCCGTCATTCAATATCATGGCTGAATTTCTACATCAACTCCACTTTCAAACTCTATCCCCATATCCCTTGATTCCCTTAGTGCCCAAAAATCTATTGATCTCAGTCTTGAATATACTCATCGATTGAGCATCCACAGCCCTCTGGGGTAGAGAATTCCAATAATTCACAACCCTGAATTCAGAAATTTCTCCTCATCTCAGTCCTAAATGGCCGACCACTTATCCTGAGACTGTGACCACTAGTTCTAGACAGTCCAGCCAGGGGGAACCGCCTCTCAGCATCCACAACTCTTGATAAAAAGATTTGAATAGTTGTCAATTAGAATTGGCTATGTTAGCATATTATTTAAAATTTCAATTTATTCTATAAATGTTTATATATGATAAACCAGATTAGCTAAAATAGCAGCTCTGTAGCAAGACTCAATAATAAATAAAAAGAATCAAAAGGTAAATACTATTAGAGGAAAACAATCATGTCAGCAAATAATGACAAATTAATTATACTGCCACAATAATAATGCAAAAACAGTTACACTTGGGCTCAGTGCAATGATCACTTGTACCCAACCCGCTTTTGTGGTTAAATTATTGAATTGTTGCCTTTTTATTCTTCCTAGTCTTCACTGAAACTTTTTGACCAAAAATACTATACCAACCCAGCATTTGGTGAAAGGTTAGATTAGAAATTTGCTTAACACTAAAATAACATATCTCGCCAGCACTAAAACCTGAATATGAAATTAAAGATCCATCAGCGTCTCAGCTTTCAGTAAAATACTTCTTACTCACTTGTCCAGCATGATTGTTTTTTCATGTACTACACAGCCTAAAGAAACATAACCTTCACGATGTGAAACCCTCTTTCTGCTCCGCGCTCAGACCTCCCATCACACGACACAGATGTCAAGCTGCTGGGTCCAGACTGACGCTACCACAACTAAACAGCTTTCCCAGCAAGGGTGCAGGGGAGGATTGCAGTCAGAGAGGCGCAACTAGCCAATGACTGGGCTCTGGAGCCCTTCTGGCTGTCGTGAGCTCATGGTCTGGGGCGAGGGGGTGGGGCTTGTGCAGTTAAAGCAAAGGTTACAGGCAGCAGGAACTTACAAATCACCAGCTCTGCTGAGCAGCAGGGCAGGGATCTGCATGGGGAAAAGCAGCGACACAAGCACAAAATTACACTGCAAGCTAAAACAAAAATCCTTATACGCCAGCAATAAAGCGCTCCGAATCGCAGCACTGGTGAGCAAGGTGGCCGGTTGCAGGCCGTCTTCCCACCCAGAAGGTCATCCTGAGCCTCACTTACACTGTGGCTGTCTTCATCAGCGAGTTCCATCGGTTCTGTGCCACAACACTAAATGGAGCAATGCACAGCAGGGGGGTGGCAGTGTAGGAGGGGCGGCAACTAGTTAATCCCGCGTGAATCCCCTTTTTGTCTGCCATTTCCAAGAAATGTTAGCACTGGACTGTGATCTCTATAATCCTGTGCTCCTGGCTCAGGGTCGAGAGTACACCCACGCGGCAGATACGCATTTATATAAAACAATTAGCAATAACCAAAGGTTAACACCGCGCAGGATTTATGATCGCAATTTATTACTTGAACTGGACATTTACTGACAATTTTTGAGTAAACAAGAATAATGAAGGGGTGACTGACAGCTCACCGATTCCAATAACACATGGATCTAAAAATCTTCCAAGAACACCACAGCATACATTATTGTTTATTTTTTTTAAACTGCTCCTTTTGCATTTGGGGGATCAGTGGGAGACATGACAAGCCCTGTTTAGGCTTTGCTGCAGGGCTTCTCTCACACTCGGACCATATATTAGAAGCTCGCTCTTCGAATGGCTCATCTGGTTAAGGCAATGAATTACTCAGCCATATAGATACAAAGATCCCTAGTCTCTGTTAATCTCAACCAGAGTTAGATTAAATGAGGGGGGATTATCCGGGCTTCCCACTGCTGATCATTATCCATTGAGCTCTGGTAGAAAGAGTGGTGAGGGCAAGATCAGGTTCAGCTATGATGCTTCTCCCATAATCAAACCGCCTGCCAACACTCACTGTCTAGGCTCTCGCATAAAGAATAACCACAGAATGTGACCAGCACCCATTGAAATGTACCCAACAAGGAAATAACACTCACGGAACCAAGCACAAAGAAGAGTGGAAAAGAAGGGAAACCATTTTGAAAAAACATAATAGAAGCTACACAAATCTGCAATCAGGTAATGCATTAGATTTTTAAAATCCAGCATTACTCCAGTTCTATAAATGCTACTGCTTGTCCGACATCTTTTTAAAAATTAGTTCATAGGATGTGGGCGTCGCTGGCAAAGCCAGCATTTATTGCCCATCCCTAATTGCCCTTGAGAAGATGGTGGTGAGCCACCTTCTTGAACCGCTGCAGTCAGTCAGCACTCCCACAATGCTGCTAGGGAGGCAAGGAACAGCGATATACTTCCAAGTCAGGATGGTGTGAAACTCAGAGGGGAACTTGGAGGTGATGGTGTTCCCATGCGCCTGCTACCCTTGTCCTTCTAGGTGGTAGAGGTCGAGGGTTTGGGAGGTGCTGCCAAAGAAGCCGTGGTGAGTTGCTGCAGTGCACCTTGTAGATGGTACACACTGCAGCCACGGTGTGCCGGTGGTGGAGGGAGTGAATGTTTAAGGTGGTGAATGGGATGCCAATCAAGCAGGCTGTTTTGTCCTGGATGGTATCGACCTTCTTGAGTGTTGTTGGAGCTGGACTCATCCAGACAAGTGGAGAGTATTCCATCACACTCCTAACTTGTGCCTTGTAGATGGTGGACGGGCTTTGGAGAGTCAGGAGGCGAGACACTTGCCGCAGAACAACCAGCCTCTGACCTGCTCTTGTAGCCGCAGTATTTATGCGGCTGGTCCAGTTAAGTTTCTGGTCAATGGTGAGCCCCAGGATGTTGATGGTGGGGGATTCGGCGATGGTAATAATGTTGAATGTCATGGGGTGGTGGTTAGACTCTTGTTTGTTGGAGATGGTCATTGCCTGGCACTTGTGTGGCGCAAATGTTACTTGCGACTTATCAGCCCAAGCCTGAATGCCATCCAGGTCTTGCTGCATGTGGGCATGGACTGCTTCATTATCTGAGGAGTTACGAATGGAACTGAACACTGCAGTCATAGCAAACATTCCCATTTCTGACCTTATGATGGAGGGAAGGTCATTGATGAAGCAGCTGATGATGGTTGGGCCTAGGACACAAGTAAACATAGAAACATAGAAAATAGGTGCAGGAGTAGGCCATTTGGCCCTTCGAGCCTGCACCGCCATTCAATGAGTTCATGGCTGAACATGCAACTTCAGTACCCCATTCCTGCTTTCACGCCATACCCCTTGATTCCCCTAGTAGTAAAGGACTACATCTAACTCCTTTTTGATTATATTTAGTGAATTGGCCTCAACAACTTTCTGTGGTAGAGAATTCCACAGGTTCACCACTCTCTGGGTGAAGAAGTTTCTCCTCATCTCGGTCCTAAATGGCTTACCCCTTATCCTGAGACTGTGACCCCTGGTTCTGGACTTCCCCAACATTGGGAACATTCTTCCTGCATCGAACCTGTCTAAACCCGTCAGAATTTTAACGTTTCTATGAGATCCCCTCTCATTCTTCTGAACTCCAGTGAATACAAGCCCAGTTGATCCAGTCTTTCTTGATATGTCAGTCCCGCCATCCCCGGAATCAGTCTGGTGAACCTTCGCTGCACTCCCTCAATAGCAAGAATGTCCTTTCTCAAGTTAGGAGACCAAAACTGTACACAATACTCCAGGTGTGGCCTCACCAAGGCCCTGTACAACTGTAGTAACACCTCCCTGCCCCTGTACTCAAATCCCCTCGCTATGAAGGCCAACATGCCATTTGCTTTCTTAACCGCCTGCTGTACCTGCATGCCAACCTTCAATGACTGATGTACCATGACACCCAGGTCTCGTTGCACCTTCCCTTTTCCTAATCTGTCACCATTCAGATAATAGTCTGTCTCTCTGTTTTTACCACCAAAGTGGATAACCTCACATTTATCCACATTATACTCCATCTGCAGCGATGTCCTGGGGCTGGGATGATTGACTTCCAACAATCACAAACATCTTCCTTTGTGCTAGGTTTGACTCCAGCCAGTGCAGAGCTTTCCCCTCGATTCTCATTTACTTCGTTTTACTAGGGCTTCTTGATGCCACACTCGGTCAAATGCTGCCTTGATCTCAAGGGCAATCACTCTCACCTCATCTCGAATTCAGCTCTTTTGTCCATGTTTGGACCAAAGCTGTAATGAGGTCTGAAGCCAAGTGGTCCTGGCGGAACCCAAACTGAGCAGGTTATTGGTGAGTAAGTGCCACTTGATAGCACTGTCGATGACACCTTCCATCACATTGCTGATGATTGAGAGTAGATTAATGGGATGGTAATTGGCTGGATTGGATTTGTCCTGCCCAGGTATGTCTTGTGGACAGGACATACCTGGGCAGTTTTCCACATTTTCGGGTAGATGCCAGTATTGCAGTTGTACTGTACTGGAACAGCTTGGCTAGAGGCGCAGCTAGTTCTAGAACAAAAGTCTTCAGCACAACAGTCAAGATGTTGTCGGCACCCATAGCCTTTGCCATTTCCAGTGCGCTCAGCCATTTCTTGATATCACGGGTGTGAATTTAATTGACTGAAGACTTTCTTCTGTGATGGTGGGGACTGCAGGAGGATGCCGAGATGGATCATCCACTAGACACTTCTGGCTGAAGATGATTGCAAACGCTTCAGCCTTGTCTTTTGCACTCGAATGCTGGGCTCTGCCATCACTGAGGATGGGAATTTTCATGAAGTCTCCTCCTCCCATTAGCTGTTTAATTGTCCATCACCATTCATGACTGTGGCAGGACTGCAGAGCTTAGATCTGATCCATTGGTTGTGGGATTGCTTAGCTCTGTCTTTAGCATGCTGTTTCTACTGTTTATCAAGTCCAGTGTTGCAGCTTCCCCAGGTTGGCACCTCCTTTTTTGGTACACCTGATGCTGCTCCTGGTGTACTGTTCTGCACACGTCAATGAACCAGGGTTGGTCCCCTAGCTTGATGGTAATGGTAGAGTGAGGGATATGCCGGGCCATGAGATTACAGATTGTGGTTGAATACAATTCTGCTGCTGCTGATGGCCCACAACGCCTCATGGATGCCCAGATTTGAGCTGCTAGATTTGTTCAGAATCTATTCCATTTCGCACAGTGGTAGTGCCACTCAACACGATGGAGGGTGTTCTCAGTGTGAAGATGGGACTTCTCCACAAGGACTGTGCATTGGTCACTGCTGCAAAAGCTGTCATGGAGAGATGCATCTATAGATTGGTGAGGATGAGGTTAAGTAGGTTTTTCCCTCGTATTGATTCTCTCACCAACTGCTGCAGGCACAGTCTGGCAGCTATGTCCTTCAAGACTCGGTCAGCTCAATCAGTAGTGGTACTACCAAGCCACTCTTGTTGATAGACATTGAAGTCCCCCACCCAGAGTATATTCTGTGCCCTTGCTACCCTCAGTGTTTCTTGCAAGTGATGTTCAACATGGAGCAGTACTGATTCATCAGCTGAGGGAGGGTGGCCGGTGGCAATCAGCAGGAGGTTTCCTTGCCTATGCTTGATTTGAATCCATGAGACTTCATGGGGTCCGGAATCAATGTTGAGGACTCCCAGGGCCACACACTCCCGACAGTATACCATTGTGCCGCCACCTCTGGTGGGTCTGCCCTGACGGTGGGACAGGACATACCCAAGGATGGTGATGGAGGAGTCTGGGACATATGATTCTGTGAGTATGACTATGTCAGGCTGTTGCATGACTAGTCTGAAGGACAGCTCTCCCAAATTTAGCACAAGACCCCAGATGTCAGTGAGGAGGAATTTGCTGGGTTGACTGGGCTGGGTGTACTGTTGTTGTGTCTGAAGCTGGTGCCTAGATCAATGCTGAATGGTCCGTCCGGTTTTATTCTTATTATTATGTTTCGTAGCGGTTTGGTACAACTAAGTAGAGGGCAGTTAAGAGTCAAGAACATTGCTGTGGGTCAGGAGTCACATATAGGCCAGACCAGGTAAGGATGGCAGATTTCCTTCCCTAAAGGACATTAGTGAACCAGATGGGTTTTTACGACAATCCGATAGTTTCATGGTGTCTGATGCTAGCTTTTTATTCCAGATTTATTTAACTAACTGATTTTAAATTTCCCAGCTACCATGGTAGGATTTGAACTCACGTCTCTGGATTATTAGTCCAGGCCTCTGGATTACTAGTCCAGTAACATAATCACTATGCTACTAGTATTAGACAGCAGAAATGTCCTCTAACTAAACATTGGGAAGACCGAAGCCATTGTCCCTTCGTTTCCGCCACAAAAATAAGAACATAAGAAATAGGAGCAGGAGTAGGCCATACGGCCCCTCGACACTGCTCTGCCATTCAATAAGATCATGGTTGATCTGATCATGGACTCAGCTCCACTTCCCTGCCCGCTCCCCATAACCCCTCATCATTTAAAAAACTGTCTATTTCTGTCTTAAATTTATTCAATGTCCCAGCTTCCACAGCTCTCTAAAGCAGTGAATTCCACAGATTTACAACCCTCTGAGAGAAGAAATTTCTCCTCATCTTAGTTTTAAATGGGCGACCCCTTATTCTAAGATCATGCCCTCTAGTTATAGTCTCCCCCATCAGTGGAAACATCCTCGAGGCATCCACCTTGTCAAGCCCCCTCATAATCTTATACGTTTCGATAAGATCACCTCTCATTCTTCTGAACATTTCCTCATAAGTCAACCCCCTCATCTCCGGAATCAACCTAGTGAACCTTCTCTGAACTGTCTCCAAAGCAAGTATTTCCTTTCGTAAATATGGAAAACGAAACTGCACGCAGTATTCCAGGTGTGGCCTCACCAATACCCTGTATAGCTGTAGCAAGACTTCCCTGCTTTTATACTCCATCCCATTTGCAATAAAGGCCAAGATACCATTGGCCTTCCTGATCACTTGCTGTACCTGCATACTATCCTTTTGTGTTTCATGCACAAGTACCCCCAGGTCCCGCTGTACTGCAGCACTTTGCAATCTTTCTCCATTTAAATAATAACTTGCTCTTTGATTTTTTTTTCTGCCAAAGTGCATGACCTCACACTTTCCAACATTATACTCCCTCTGCCAAATTTTTGCCCACTCACTTAGCCTGTCTATGTCCTTTTGCAGATTGTGTGCGTCCTCCTCACACATTGCTTTTCCTCCCATCTTTGTATCGTCAGCAAACTTAGCTACGTTATACTCGGTCCTTTCTTCCAAGTCGTTAATATAGATTGTAAATAGTTGGGGCCCCAGCTCTGATCCCTGCGGCATCCCACTAGTTACTGGTTGCCAACAAGAGAATGAACCATTTATCCCGACTCTCTGTTTTCTGTTAGTTGGGCAATCCTATATCCAAGCTAATATATTACCCCCAACCCCGTGAACGTTTATCTTGTGCAGTAACCTTTTATGTAGCAGATTGTCAAATGCCATCTGGAAGTCCAAATACACCATATCCACTGGTTCCCCTTTATCCACCCTGTTCATTATATCCTCAAAGAATTCCAGCAAATTCATCAAACATGATTTCCCCTTCATAAATCCATGCTGACTCTGCCTGACCAAATTTTGCTTTTCCAAATGTCCTGCTACTGCTTCTTTAATAAGGGACTCCAACATGTTCCCAACCACAGATGTTAGGCTAACTGGTCTATAGTTTCCTGCTTTTTGTCTGCCTCCGTTTTTAAATAGGACGTTACATTTGCAGTTTTCCAATCTGGTGGGACCTCCCCAGAATCCAGGGAATTTTGGTAAATTACAACCAATGAATTCTACAATCCCTGCCGTTACTTCTCTTAAGACCCTAGGATGCAAGCCATCAGTTCCAGGGGATTTATCTGCCTTTAGTCCCATTATCTTATTGAGTAACACTTCCTTAATGATTGTGATTGTGTTAAGTTCCTCTCCCCCCCCCCACCCCCCGCGTCCCGCCCCCTCCCTATAGCCCCTAGACTATCCACTGTTGGAATATTGTTAGTGTCCTCTACCGTAAAGACTGATACAAAATATTTGTTCAGAGTTTCTGCCATCTCCATGTTCCCCATTATTAATTCCCTGGTCTCGTCCTCTAAGGGACCAACATTTACTTTAGCCACTCTTTTCCTTTTTATATACCTATAGAAGCTCTTGCTATCTGTTTTTATATTTTATGCTAGTTTACTTTCATAGTCTATCTTCCCTTTCTAAACACCATTCCCGAGCTAGCGACTCCATCCTGGTCAACGTCTGAGGCTGAAACAGACCGTTCGTAACCTTGGTGTCCTATTTGACCCCTGAGCTGAGCTTCCAACACATATCCTCTCCATCAACAAGACTGCCTACTTGCACCACCCTAATATCGCCCTTCTCCACATCTGCCTCAGCTCATCTGCTACTGAAACCATCATCCATGCCTTTGTTACCTCTAGACTCGACTATTCCGATGCGCTCTTGGCTGGCCTCCCATCTTGCATCCTCAATAAACCTGAGTCCATCCAAAACTCTGCTGCCCGTATCCTAACTTGCACCAAGTCCCATTCACCCATCACTCCTGTGCTCGCTGACCTATATTGGATTCCAGTCTAGAAACACATCAATTTAAAAATTCTAATATTTGTTTTCACTTCCTGAACCTCTCTATCTCTCTATCCTCCTTTAAGACACTCAGTAAGACCTACCTGTCACCTGTTCGAATATCTCCTTAAGTGCCTCGGTGTCAAAATTCATCTGATAACGCTCCGGTGAAGCGCATTGAGACGTTTTACTACATTAAAGGCGCTATAAAAATGCAAGTTGTTTTTGCAGTCAAGCTTTTCAAATCTTTTAAAAGCAAAGATACATATTAGAAATAATTCAATATAAGCCAAAAATAAGGAATTAAAAATATATCTCCCTAGACCACTCCTGCACATATCCTGATGCTGAGCTGAAGAGCAGTTACTGATCCGAGCCTGAGAACCATTTGTGTGACTCCCAAATATAGTGCATGTTGTGGAGCGACCAAAAAAGGGGCACCAAAAATATATACATTAAATTGGTGGGTGAGAACAACAAAGAAAGTTGTCACCATTTTAGAAATAAATATGTTTTAATCACAATTTGTAGAGAAGTAGTTGCTGAGAAGAAGCCACCACAAACCAATAAGAAAATATATTGTGAAAAGTGCACGGTTACTGTCAGGATTACAGTAGATGATGCGGCCACCCCAAAACATTGTCAGATGCTTGATTAATAGCTCAGATTTTGCAAAGCCCCACACCACTGGCAGGACCTCAGAGATAGTGGTTGGAGATCGTACAAGCTGGCGAGTGAGATCATGTGACCAATTCACGGTACTCCCAATTTTATAGACACGTTTATTTGTAACTGAAAAGATCTGATTGGGTCCCCTTGATTATATGACATAATTGCTGATTGGTCCCCTTGAAGGATAAGATGCACCCAGCAGCTTCTCTGGAATGTGTAATTAGAACCGCTCTGCCTACATAATTAGTGACTTTGCAAAATGTAATTCGAGCCATTCTGACTGCCGACTCCAGACAGGAGCGAGCTCACTCTCACAGTTTAAGTCCTTCCCCCCAGCCCAAGTTCCTGCCCCGCCGCCGCCTAAGTTCCTGCCGCCCCCCCCACCAGCCCACATTCCTACCCCATCCCAGCCAATGTTCCTGCCCCATCCCAGCCCATGTTCCTGCCCCATCCCAGCCCATGTTCCTGCCCCATCCCAGCCCATGTTCCTGCCCCATCCCAGCCCATGTTCCTGCCCCATCCCAGCCCATGTTCCTGCCCCATCCCAGCCCATGTTCCTGCCCCATCCCAGCCCATGTTGCTGTCCCATCCCCAACCCAAGTTCCTGCTCCACCACCCCAACCCAAGTTACTGCCCTATCCCAGCCCAAGTTCCTGCCCCATCCCAACCCAAGTTCCCCTTCTCCACCACCGTGCCATAGAGGGGGCATTGTGTGTGGGTCACAAATTGTTAACAGATATATTGGGTATGTAGTGAATAGTAATAGTGTCATGACTTCTGGATTTCGTCCAGTCTTGCCATCTGGAGCACGCTCTCAATCCCCCTCCCCTTTAGACCTGGATCATGTACTTCTGCCATCCCCACTGTGTTCTCTGTACTCTTTTTCCCACCAGCCCCCACCATGTTCCTGATCTCTCCTCTCCCCCCGATTCATCCTCTCTCCCTCCTATTAACCCCACCCCCCGTCTCCCCTCTCTCTCTCATCGCTCTCTGATCTCCCTCTCTCTCTCCTACCGCCCTCCCCCACCCCCCACTCTCTCCCCTCTCTCCAACCTCTCCTTCCAATCCCCCCCCCCCACCCCTCTCTCTCCGATCTCCCTCTCTCTCTGTTCTCCCTTTCGATCCCGCTGTTCTCAGTACAGATCTAGTGAGGGGCCTTGTCCCACAGAACTGAACAAAGCATGGTTGGCCATGCTGCATCCGCACTGTGGAATACTGTGCATGTGTGGCTGGACCTCGCTAAAATCCACGTATACGCAAAAGGAGGTGCAGAATCCAGGGCACGCATGCACAGAAGGACACAAAAAAGTTATTGCAGATAATCACTTCGCAATTTTATGCGGCACGATTTGTGCATGATTAATGAGGCCATCTTAACAACATTTAAATATTAAAACTTAATGTTAAACTTTGGGCTTCCAAATTATACATCTTCAAGCAAAGTTCAAGTATACCCATAAAATTTGGGAGAGATTCTCCCCATGAATACTTTTGATCACTATTCTTAGTTTCTGATGGCTTTGACGTTGTAAAAGAGATGAGCACGGATATTCCTTTGGGGGGGTCTGAACCTGTTTTATTGAGATGAGGAGTTTGTGATGAGCCAACAAATGCAGATGGAATGACACCAGCACCCACTCCCCGAGGTATTTTGGACATCTGTCATTACCTCACGACCCGTACCCAGACTTGACAAAGGAGACTTGTCTTTGTTGCACCCACTTCACAAGACAGGCTGCCACAAAGTTGTGCCATCTGCACAATGCCCTGCACACAACATCTGGATCAAAGACAGCTTCTCTCACGGAGGCAAAGATTTCCACTGCACAAAGCTTTCATGCTACAAGATCTTTCCATCACTCCCGCTTGTTCTGGCCCTACAAAAATAATTTTTCACGTACCTTTGAGGGCTTCCGCTTCTTGGCCGACAGGTTCTACTGGGTGAAACGTCCACAGAACACGCCACCCAGTAGGCCGTAAAAATGGTTTGAGGCTCTATTTATGTAACAGGACCCCTACATAAATGTATTCTCAAGGCTTCTGCCTGAGTCAGGCCAGCGCCTCAGTGCCTATTAAATCAGCGGAAGGGAGATGGTAGCGGAAATCTAGCGATAAGTGCTGCCCGGCAGAAACCAGGCAGAAGGAGTTAAAATCCCTCCATAGTCCCATCAAATGGAACAGGACCATGGTTCATTTATCAAAGCTTCAAGCCTGTCTGTAGCAGATGGTGTAATTTTATACTTTCCTGTAGTAGAAAGATTCTGCTGTTACTGGCATGTTTTGTTCGTTTGGACCTTCAGAGCAAACTTGGTGAAAACAATCGGGATCTGCTAGATAAGCCAATCAACCACTGTGAACTGCTGAACAGAGGAGGTGTCATTGTTCAGTGGGAAACCTGCCAGATGCTTAGTCACAGATTCAATTCAGCTAAACAAACACAATGTGCCCTCTCTGTATTCTCGCTAATGCATTGTCTGTTGAAAAAAAAAATCAGACAATTCTCCTTATAGGAGGACTCTGTACATCTCTTCCAGAAGGAAATCATATCTTCCTTTTTATTGTATAAATCTTGAGATTATTATCACACTCGATGAAATTAAACATTTGAATTTACTGCACTTCACGAGGCTTTCTATATTTGTTAGTTATTTTTAAATAATTCTTGAGTATTCACAATACTTCAGAAAATTGCAGATATAATAATGTAAGAATTACAGAATGAGAAAAGGTCATTTGGCCCACAGGGCTGATTGCTTCTACAGACATTGTACAATTTGTTCCATCATAGAACCTACACGACCCACTTTGTCTCATAATGAAAAGTTCTGCCAAATTTCTCCATCTAAAAATATACTTAAAGTTGGTGGGCAAAAAGAGAAATAAAGTAAACAAATTACAAAATGAAGTTGCCACTATTTTAGCAATAAAAATGGTTTAATTGCCATGTTTAGAGAGTTACTGGACTAGTAATCCAGAGGCCTGGACTAATAATCCAGAGATGTGAGTTCAAAGCTCACCACAGCAGCTGGGGGAATTTAAATTCAGTTAATTAAATAAATCTGGAATTAAAAAGCTAGTACAGTTGTTTCTGTCCTGTCTGGCGCCCTTGGGACCTGACCGGTGCCGGACCAGAGAATTTTCCAGACCACGGGAGGTCACGCCGATCCTAGCGTTGTCAGCAGTACCCTAGACTTACCGGGTACTGCTGACAACAATCCCGGCCGTGTTCTGCGCATGCGCAGAAGCCTACTGCACAGCATTTCTAAGGCCCAGCTTCGGTGCCTCAGTCAGCCGCCACACTCCTTGCTCCCTTTCCGCACCAACCCGACCAAGGAGGGAACACCGGAGGCAGCGGGGAGAAGAGGAGCAGCCAGCCCCAGGACACAGCGGGGTTGTGACCCCACACCGGGAATGATGCCGAACCAGGGATGTTGCCGGACCAAAGAGTCCTGGACTGGAGAGATACAACCTGTATCAGTAATGGTGACCATGAATCTACCGGATTGTCGGAAAAACATATCTGGTTCGCTAATATCCTTTAGGGAAGGAAATCTGCCATCCGTACCTGGTCTGGACTATATGTGACTCCTGACACACAGCAATGTGGTTGACTCTTAACTGTCCTGAAATGGCCTAACAAACCACTCAGTTGTACCAAACCACTACAACAAAGTCAGCATTATGAGAGTACCTTCACCACACCGACTGCAGCGGTTCAAGAAGGCGGATCACCACCACTTTCTATGGGGCAATTCGGAATGGGCAATAAATGCTGGCCTTGCCAGTGACGCCCGCATTCCATGAATGAATAAATAAGTAGTTACGGTGAAAAGAAGCCACCACGAACCAGTACAAAATCAAACAATGAAAAATACACAGTTACGGTCAGGATTACAGTACTCCCATTTAAAAAAAAAAAGAGAACAAAAATGCCCTCTGATGTCACACACCTACTCCATTCAGGACACTAAGCAAACAAGCTGCTCCCAGTGCCATTCTTCATGACACCACTAGGCTTTCAAAGATTCCAAAGAACTGGCAAAAGTAACATCTGTAGAATACAAATATAAGACAGCCACTAATAAATCGAATAGGGAATTCTGGAGAAACTTCTTTACTCAGAATGTGGAATACACTACCGGTAGGAGTAGTTGAGGAGAATAGCACAGATGCATTTAAAGGGAAGCTAGATAAACACGAGGAGAAAGAAATAGAAGCTTGCCCAGCGTCATCCGTCTGGGTGGGACTGCACTCGCCTGGTTCTTATCTATCTAATCATAGCCAGAGAATCACCTGCAATGGCTTCTTTTCCCACTCCCGCAGCATTACTTCTGGTGTCCCCCAAAGGTCTATCCTCGGCTCCCTCCTATTTCTCATCTACATGCGGCCCTCAGTGACATCATCCAAAATAACAGTATCAGTTTCTGTTATGTATGTAAACATTGTAACTGTGTAAGACTTGCCACCAGAGGGTGCAACTGTTGGAGGCCCAAGGGTCACCTGCACACCTCGTGCAAGGGAGTATAAAAGGTTGTCTGCCATGCTGCTTAGGTACTCTGGAGTTGTATTAAAGAGACTAAGGTCACATCGGTTTTGGCTCACAGTACTCAGTCTTGTGGAGTTCTTCCATACCTAACAATTGGCGACAAGTAACAGATTACGAACTTTCATGCGGTCATGGCTGCTGTTGGTATTCTAGAGAGATTTGTAGAGGGTGATGATTGGGAAGCCTTCGTTGAGCATCTCGACCAGTACTTCGTGGCCAACGAGCTGGATGGGGACAATACAGCGATCAAGTGCAGGACGATTCTTCTCACCGTGTGTGGGTCCACAACATACGGCCTCATCAAGAATCTGCTAGCACCGGAGAAACCAACAGAGAAGACATATACAGAGTTGTGTACACTGGTTCGGGAACACCTCAAGCCAAAGGAAAGCGTCTTAATGGCCAGGTATTGCTTCTACGTGCACCACCGTTCCAAGGGCCAGGATGTGACGAGTTATGTCGTCGACCTGAGACGCCTTGCGGGAACTTGCGAATTTGCTTGATTTTTGGGGGAAATGCTACGGGACATTTTTGTGCTTGGCATCGGCCACGAGGTCATTCTTCACAAGCTGCTGTCCGCCGAATCCCCAGGCCTGAGCAAGGCCATCACGATAGCCCAGGCATTCATATCCATGAGCGATAATACCAGACAGATAGCTTCCCTGCATCGAAACTCACCGGCAAGTACTATGCATAAAATAACGTCGCTAGCAGGCAGAACTGCATATGGCAGGGCTTACACGTCTGCAGCTGCAAGACCTAGGATGACTCAGAGTCCGCCATTGGGCGTGAATGTTGGCGCTGCGGGGGTAATCATCGAACCCATTAATGTCGATTCAAACACTGTGTGCAAAGGCTGCGAGACAATGGGGCACCTCCAGCGAATGTGCAAGAGTGCTGTGACTCACCATGTGGCAGAGTCAGCAGAGGATGATTGATCCAGCGCAGATCACGCAGAACAAACAAGAGAGGCAACTCAACCCGAGGAAGAAGTGTATGGGGTACACACCTTCATCACCAAGAGCCCTCCTATTATGCTGAAAGTCAAATTGAACGGTATTCCGGTATCAATGGAGTTGGACATGGGGGCGAGTCAGTCAATTACAGGCCAGAAGGCTTTTGAGAAACTGTGGGGCAACAAGGCACAAAGGCCCAAACTGAGCCCGATTCAGACAAAACTGCGCACCTACATCAAAGAGCTCATACCAGTCATTGGCAGTGCGGCAGTTAAGGTATCGTATGATGGAACTGTGCATGATTTATCACTGTGGATTGTACCAGGCGATGGCCCAATGCTATTCGACAGAAGCTGGCTGGGAAAGATTCGATGGAACTGGGACGACATCAAAGCACTGTCTTCTGTGGATGATCCTCGTGTGCCCAAGTGCTGAGCAAGTTTCCGTCGCTATTTGAACCAGGCATCGTCAATTTCACAGGTGCCAAGGTGCAGATCCATCTAGCCCCCGATGCAAGGCCCATTCATCACAAGGCTCAAGCGGTTCCATATATGATGAGGGAGAAAGTTGAATTCGAACTGGACAGACTTCAACAAGAGGGAATCATATCACCAGTCGAGTGAAACGAGTGGGCCAGTCCGATTGTTCCGGTGTTGAAAAACGATGGCATGGTCAGAATCTGCAGAGACTACAAGGTAACGATCAACAGAGTCTCATTACAGGACCAGTAGCCGCTACCCAAGGTGGATGACCTGTTCGCAACGTTAGCAGGGGGGAAGTTGTTCACCAAGTTGGACCTAACCTCCGCCTACGTGACACAGGAGCTGGCTGAACCTTCGAAAAGATTGACGTGTATCAACACGCACAAAGGACTGTTTATATACCAAAGATGCCCTTTTGGAATTCGCTCGACTGCTGCCATCTTCTAGAGGAACATGGAGAGTCTGCTGAAATCGGTTCTGCGCACCGTTGTGTTTCAAGACAACATCCTAATCACTGGTCGTGACACCACCGAAAACCTGCACAACCTGGAAGAGGTTCTAAGTCGACTAGACAGAGTGGGACTCAGGCTGAAATGCTCCAAGTGTGTTTTCCTGGTGCCAGAGGTCGAATTTTGGGGGAGAAAGATTGCGACAGATGACATCAGACCCTCAGACTCAAAAACAGAGGCCATCAAGAATACACCCAGACCATAGAATGTGATGGAGCTGTGTTTGTTCCTGGGAGTCCTGAACCATTTTGGTAATTTTCTACCCGGATTAAGCACTTTGCTGGAACCGTTGCACATGTTGCTACGTAAGGGTGACGACTGGGTTTGGGGTAAATCTCAAGAGACAGCCTTTGAGAAGGTCAGAAACCTACTTTGTTCTTATAAGTTACTTGTACTGTATGACCTGTATAAACGATTAGTGCTAGCTTGTGATGCATCTTCATACGGGGTCGGCTGTGTGTTACAGCAAACCAATGTATCGGGCAAACTTCAACTGGTTGCCTACGCGTTTAGAAGTCTGTCTAAGGCTGAAAGAGCTTACATTATGGTTAAGAAGGAGGCGTTAGCATGTGTTTATGGGGTTAAGAAAATGCACCAATACCCATTTGGACTTCGGTTTGAGCTTGAAACCAACCACAAACCGCTCATTTCGCTGTTTATAGAAAGCAAAGGTATAAACACCAATGCTTCATCCCGCATCCAAAGATGGGCACTAACATTGTCCGCCTATGACTATGTTATCCGCCACAGACCAGGCACGGAGAACTGTGCTGATGCCCTCAGTCGGCTACCATTGCCCACTACTGGGGTGGAAATGGCGCAGCCCGCAGACTTGCTTTTGGTCATGGATGCTTTTGAGAGCGACGGGTCACCCGCCACTGCTCGCCAGATCAGGACCTGGAGCAGCCAGGATCCTGTGCTATCACTTGTAAAAAGTTGCATCCTCAATGGGAGCTGGTTGGCCATTCCTGGGGAAATGCAAGATTAAATTAAGCCGTTTCACCGACGCAAAGATGAAATGTCCATCCAATCGGATTGTCTCTTATGGGGTAATCGTGTGGTTTTGCCAAAAAAAGGCAGGGAATTGTTTATACGCGACTTACACATAATCTACCCAGGAATAGTCATGATGAAGGCTATAGCCAGGTCGCATGTTTGGTGGCCTGGCATTGACTTGGACTTAGAGTCATGCGTACATCAGTGCAACATGCTCGCAACTGAGCAATGCACCAAGGAAGGCTCCATTGAGTCTGTGGTCATGGCCCTCCAAACCATGGTCCAGGATCCACGTAGATTTTTCTGGCCCCTTTCTCGGAAAGATATTTTTAGTTGTAGTGGATGCTTACTCTAAGTGGATTGAATGCGTAATCATGTCATCCAACACATCCACTGTCACCATTGAAAGCCTCCAGGCTATGTTCGCCACCCATGGCTTGCCCGACGTCCTTGTCAGTGACAATGATCGTGTTTCACCAGCTTGGAATTCAACGAGTTTATGACCCGCAATGGCATCAAGCATGTCAGGTTTGCCCCGTTTAAGCCCACATCCAATGGTCAAGCGGAACGGGCAGTCCAAACTATCAAGCAGAGCTTGAAACGCGTGATGGAAGGCTCTTTGCAGACCCGCTTATCTCAAGTTCTGCTCAGCTACTGGACGCGACCCCCACTCGCTCACTGGGGATCCCCCGACAGAATTGTTAATGGAGAGCACTCAAAACCAGGCTCTCCCTAGTCCACCCGGATCTAAATGATCATGTGGGAATCCAGTGTCACTGGCAAAACATGTCCCACGATCGCGTGGCTGTATCGCGTGACATTGATGTTAACGACCCTGTGTTTGTCCTGAATTACGGTCATGGTCCTAAATGGGTTGCTGGCACTGTCTTGGCCAAGGAGGGGAATAGAGTGTTTATATGATGGACAAACGTGCAGAAAGCATTTGGATCAGACCAAACTGTGGTTCACCGACAACCAGGAACAACCTGAAGAGGACATCATCATCATCGATCCAACAACACACACTCAACCAGCAATCGACCTCGCTGTCAATCAAGAGGATGAACCCACCATTCCCAACAGTCCTGTCACACCAGCCACGCAGCAGTGCAGCAATGGTCCGACCAACTCACCCATGCCAGAGTTTGGATTCAGACGATCAACCAGGGAGCGTAGAGTCCTGGATCGTTTCAACTTGTAAATAATTTGTATCAAAGAATTTGGGGGGGGGGGGGGGGAGGGAGTGATGTTATGTATGTAAGCATTGTAACTGTGTAAGATTTGTCACCAGAGGGCTCAACTGTTGGAGGCCCAAGGGTCACCTGCACACCTCGGTGCAAGGGAATATAAAAGGTTGTCTGCCATGCTGCTTAGGCACTCTGGAGTTGTATTAAAGAAACTAAGGTCACATCAGTTTTAGCTCACAGTACTCAATCTTGTGGAGTTCTTTCATACCCAACAGTTTCCACACGCATGTTGACGACACCCAACTCTACCTCACTTCTCTCGACCTCTCCATTGTTTCTAAATTGTCAGACTGCTTGTCCAACATCCAGTATTGGATGAGCAGAAACTTTCTCCAATTGACTATTGGGAAGACTGAAGCCATTGTCTTCAGTCCCGGCCACAAACTGCGTTCCCTAGCTACCGACTCCATCCCTCTCCCGAGTTTCTGTCTAAGGCTGAACTAGACTGTTCACAAGTTTGGTGTCATATTTGACCCTGAAATGAGCTTTCAACCACATATCCGCAGCATGACTAGGACCTCCGTATTTCCATCTCCGCAACATTACCCGCCTCTATCACTACCTTGGCTCATCTGCTGATGAAACCCTCATCCAAGCCTTCGTTACCTCTAGACTTGAATTTCCAACGCACTACTGGTTGGCCTCCCACGTTCTACCCTATGTAAACTTGAGGTCATCCCAAACTCGGCTGCCTGTGTCCTAACTCGTACCAAGCCAAGCTACATTGGTTCTTGAGCATCCCTGATTTTAATTGCTCCACCATTGGTGGCTGTGCTTTCTGTTGCCTAGGCCCTAAACTCTGGAAGTCCCTCCCTAAACTTCTCCTCCTACCTCTTTGGCCATCTGCCCTAATTTCTCCTTATGTGCCTCAGTGTTAAATTTTGTGTTATAATACTCCTGTGAAGCACCTTGGGACATTTTACTACATTAAATGTGCTATATAAATACAAGTTGTTATTGTTTTTCTTTTTGTTATGCTGATAGGGTTAGATGAAAAGGATTGGGAGGAGGCTCTTTTGGAGTATAAAATCTACACGAACCAGTTGGTTTCTGTGCTGCACATTCTATGTAATTCTATATTATTCTAAGTAATAGTGCAGAATGAAAAAATGGGCACTCCTGAGCGACTAGCACAGGTTCTGTTGTAGATCTTCTTAAATGTTTCTATCCATTTTTCTTTCAGTCAATCTTTTCCCCTTCCCTACCACTCCTGCAGGCTTAGGCTCACTTATTGGGGCATGGTTCCACAAGGGCTAGGTGTCTCACTGATATTTTTCAGATGTGAGTTTAGACAATAAGTGATAGTCAACATCATTCATGAATCAACAGCTAGGAAGTGTGCAAGAGTGGTACAGGAGACTGACTCTTTGGTGTATGCTCTCTTCCTGCAGGACAACATTGGGCCTACACTTCATGCCTTCCCATGATGGGACACAGAAATGGGAAGCTTACATCTTGGGGCGCAAAGGAGGCATCAATAATAGTACTTTCTTCATATTTTACAGCCTTAAAACATCAATGTACTATTCTGGTCGCACAAGGATAGTTAGATGCATATTTCTCAAAGTAAAATTAGAGCACTGTAGAAAAATTTCCCTTTTTTTTCTCTTCTCTTTTCCTGAAGACAGTAGTTCATGCTGAGGTATGGGTTCCATGGACACTGGAGTCTAATTTGCATTTCCTCATTTGTAAATCTAGACTGTGTCCAGTCTTGCCCTCACCCAAATTTCCACAGATACTCATTTTCCAGCATTGAGAGGTGGCAATGGGGACAGGGTATCAGCAATCAGGAATATGAACCATAACCTTTTAGCCAGAGGGTAATTTCAACCTAAACCGCCAGTCAGGGAAACAGGTGGGTATGGATCGGACCTCAGTGGAGAGTTAATTTGGGCAGAGTGTTAAATGGGCAATGGACCCAAACCCACCAGGCCACTCGGGTTACAATTACTCTTATAGCTCAAACTTCTGGGTCTATTGCGTTGCCTGAAATAGACAAAAGAGGAAAATCAGGCAGGGATGAGCACACGCCTTAACCTAATTTTCCATCCATTCATTTAAATAAATGAAAAATGAATTGGGCTCTTTAATGGGGGCAAGCTCTCCACCCGCCCCTGCCCACCCCCCCCCCCGCTCACCCCCCCCCCCCCCCCCCGCTCAAATTTCCTGTGTTGGCTGTGCCAAAACTGTCCAGATGCAGAAACAGAAAAATCTGCCCTTATGAACCCAGTTGTACCCAATTCATGAACTAACTCAGCATAATCTGGGGGGGTCAAAGCTGGAACATTCCTGGCTTCAATGGCTCAGTATGACACCATGAAGCGGATTTACCCACTGATCCATTAGAAGGAAAATGCCAGAATCTATTATTAAGGATGTAGCAACAAGGCACTTGGAAAATCACAATATGATTAGGCAGAGTCAGCACAGTTTTATGAAAAGGAAATCATGTTTGACAAATCTATGAGTTTTTTGAAGGTGTAACTAGCAAGGTAGATAGTGGATGTATCATACTTGGATTTTCAGAAGACATTCGATAAGGTCCCACACAAAAGGTTGTTACACAAGATTAGGACTCATGGGATTTGGGGGTAATATACTAGCATGGATTGAGGATTGGTCAAGGGACAGAAAACAGAGAGTAGGAATAAGCAGGTATTTTCGGGTTGTCAAGCTGTAACTAGTGGAGTACCACAAGGATCAGTGCTGGGGCCTCAGCTATTTACAATCTATATTAATGATTTAGATGAAGGGACTGAGTGTAATTCTGACGGGACTGGACAGGTTAGATGCGGGAAGAATGTTCCCGATGTTGGGGAAGTCCAGAACCAGGGGACACATTCTTAGGATAAGGGGCAGGCCATTTAGGACTGAGATGAGGAGAAATTTCTTCACTCAGAGAGTTGTTAACCTGTGGAATTCCCTTCTGCAGAGAGTTGTTGATGCCAGTTCATTGGATATATTCAAGAGGGAGTTAGATATGGCTCTTATGGCTAAAGGGATCAAGGGGTATGGAGAGAAAGCAGGAAAGGGGTACTGAGGTGAATGATCAGCCATGATCTTATTGAATGGTGATGCAGGCTCGAAGGGCCGAATGGCCTACTCCTGCACCTATTTTCTATGTTTCTATGTTTCTTTGTAATGCATCCAAGTTGCTGACGATACAAAGTGAGGTGGGAAAGTAAGCTGTGAGGAGGCTGCAAAGAAGACGCAAAGACCAGTTTAGTGATTGGGGAAGAAGATAACAGATGGAGTATAATGTGGGGAAGTGTGAAATTATGCACTTTGGTAGGAAGAATGGAAAGAAAGAATATTTTTTAAATGGTGAGAGACTAATAAATGTTGGTATTCAGAGGAGTTTGGGTGTCCATGGGTGAATCACAGAAAGTTAACATGCAGGTACAGCAAGCAATTAGGAAGGCAAATGGTATGTTAGCTTTTATTGCAAGGGGGTTGGAGCTTAAGAGTAAGGGTTGGTCGGAATTGCCCCTTTCTATAAGAGTCATGGCTGCCTGAAAGCGGAGGGGCCGCCATTTTGTAAATTGCCCTTGTGGATTTTCCCAGCAAAGAACGTCTCCGCTCCGCCCGTGTTGCCACCCCATCAACCCCTTACCGACCAGCGGCGACCCCATTTCTGCCCCATCGTGGGAAATTGCTCCCTGGGAAATTGCCCCACGGGAAATTGCCCCGCTGGAGCGGATTGGCCGCCGGTCGGTGCCCCCAACAGCTTTTCCCAGTGGGAACCTTCTTGTGGCTGGGCGGGGCGTCCGCCCTTAAAGGGGAGGGTACATCGTTGTGGCCGCCATTTTATTTTAATTGTCGGCCGACTGCCCCCCTCTTGGGTACCGGGCCGTTGGTCTGGTCGAAATCCTCCCTGCTGGCCCAAGGTTTGCCACTAAAGTGGCTGCAGAATTTGCAGTGGCCCTCCCTTTTAACTGAAGGGGAGGGACGTTGTAACACGTCAACATGACACGGCACATCCGCGTCACGCTGACATCATCAGTGATGAGCTGACATCATCAGCGCGGCGCTGATGACTCGGAGCGACGGCCGCTCCGACATTCCGACGCGACGATGACACCGCTTCCGTCCCGCTCAAAACAAAACAAAGACCTGAGTTTCTCATGCATTGGGGCAGACGGAACCCTTACCATTCAGTAGGTATACCCTGTTTTGGGTGGAGGGCAATTTCAGCCTCAGGAAGTCTTGCTGCAATTATATAGGCCTTTGGTGAGACCACAGCTGGAGTACTGTGTACAGTTTTGGTCTGTGTGTATGAGTTTATTTGCAATTGGGAATGTATTTGTGTGTGTGAGAAAAATTGGGAGAGTGTGGGGGGTTGCAGAGAACAGGAGGGAAACTTATGAGAGGCTCGAGCCTGGATCAGAAGATCAGTGTTAATTTTAACACCAATCACAAAATCCAGAGTTTGGAGTGTAAGTGAAGGAACAAGCTGTATGTTAACTGATGTAGCTTTTTAAAAAAAAGTCATATTTTGATTTATATCTGGGTTTAATAACCTCGATTTCACTGCCTTGCATGTGTTGTCCAGACAGAGCACATTCTGACATTGTTTTATTCCCTGAATGTTAATAATTGAAATTCCAACAAGAACTGCTTCCTTCACACAAAAGCACTATGATGAATAAAGATGATGCGAATTGCGATATATAAACAAAAAAATGTTTTCTAATCTTAAGTGCACATTGTTATATATGTGGACTTGTATTTACTCTGTACAACCACCAGAGGGCTCATCCCCATAATCCCTTGGGAGCACAGGTATTTAAGGAGGCTTCACAGGTTGGAGAGGCACTCTGGAGACCTGTAATAAAAGACTAAGGTCACACTTTACTTTGAGCTCACAGTATTCAGTCTGACTCTTTCTCCATACACAACACACATAACAATCATATTTACAACCATTCTACAGTAATCACGAGTTCTCTGTGCCTGTGAATATCTGTGCTTCTCTTTTGTCTTGGAGTGTGCATGTTTGATTGTGAGGCAGGTAGTGTGTGGCTATGCTCTTTTCCTCCCCACCCGCTTGCCTGAATGTTTTAGACTAAATGTTTAAATTCTCCATTAATTTACAGTCTTGGCCTACCAGCTGCCTAGATGTACTGCTCTCCATGATACTGCCTGGACCCACCGTCTCCTTTCCTGACCTCACTTTCATTGCTTCTCCTTCCTATCCCAGCTCTTGCCACTTCTCTTTCCTGGCCCTGCTTTCCCTAGGGCTAGTTTCTCTTTCCTTACTCTACCCTACCTAATCCAGAGCTTTCCTTCCTGGCGCTCCTCTCTCTAGCACCTAGCTTCTCCTTCCTGGTCCTGCTCTCTTTATCTCGAGATGTCGACTTCTCCTGCCTGGTGCCACTCTTCGCAAAGGCTACTGCTCTGATCCCTGCTCCCCTGCAACACCAGCTGTTTCTTCCTTGGCTGATTTTATCTGTTTGAATTTTCTGGGGCTGCTATTGCCGTTTGAGGACTTATCCAACAATAGCAGCCATTTCCAAGCCCGCAAAATATAATCATCGCATGATACAACACAGAAGGAGGCCTTTCGGCCCACCATGCCTGTATCGGCTCTTTGGTAGAACTATCCAATTAGTCCCACTCCCCTGCTATTTTCCCCCCCAAGGCCTGCAAATTTTTACACTTCCAAGTATTTATCCCATTCCCTTTTAAAAGTTACTATTGAATCTTCTTCCACCACCCTTTCAAGCAGCACATTCCAGATCACAACAACTCGCTGTGTAAAATAATTTCACCTTTTCTCCCCCATGATTCTTAATTATCTTAAATCTGTGTCTTCAGTTACTGACCGACCATGTTAGTGGAAATAGTTTATCTTTATTTACTCTATCAAGACTCTTCATAAGAACATAAAAACACAAGAAACAGGAGCAGGAGTAGCCTTGAGCCTTCATGGCTGATCTTTGACAACTTAATTTTCCCACCCTATTCCATATCGCTTGATTCCTTTAGAGTCCAAAAAATAATTCATAATTTTGAACACCTCACTTAAATCATCCCTTAATCTTCTCTGCTCTAAGGTTAACAATCCCTGTTTCTCTAGTCTCTCCACATAACTGAACTCCCTCAAACAGATAAAATTAGTTGAGGGGGGAATAGAAGCTAATTTTGCAACATCACAAATTCGCAAAAAGAAATGTGAATTTGTGACATGCCACCTACCCTGCTCAGACCCTGGCTGAAGAAAGAATGTTGCAGAGTCAGCAAAACAGCAAAAGAGTCCAATTAGAAATTCACATCCAAGTGCACTGAACTCATCTTTGCAGTGAGCAGAGGCTTGGTATAAATGGTTCAGTAGTCAGATCACAATCACTGACATGTGCCTGAAAATGCTCAGAATAATTTTCACAATCAAAGCCAATCAATGGCAACCCATGTCTTGATTTATACAAAACTATGTGTAACAGTATGTCTCTAATCAAGTTCAGGAAATTATTCTCAGCCCCTGAAGGGTGCTACTGTGAAAATGATGAGAGGCTGCATTAAAATTAAAATACTGCAGCAGCAGACAAGTGAGAAAGGTGTGGGTGGGATAGTGTCGCTCTTCTGTGAAAGGATTCAAAAGTAGGGACTCACCGTGAACTCAGCTCTGTAATTGCAATATCTTTTAAACTGCAAAAGAAAGAACCCAATATCCTCGGTGTCACCACCACTTTTCAGATAAAACAGACAGGAACACTAGGACAAGATTACAGCACAATCCTTTGCCTTTTATGCCCACTATGTGCAGAATGAATTTTAACTGCATTGTATAATCACTGGTATTTAAATCAGCTGCAAGGAAAGATATTTGCAGGGATTTAAATTCTGTGGACTTTTTTTCTCCACAGAATTAAGAAAATTAAAGTGGTCAGGGTAGAAAAAGAGCTGCATTTCCCTTGTGGGGACCCTGTGCACAAGTTCAGTTTGGTGCCCTACATTTTATTGGACAATGATACTAAATATCACCTACTTAATCTGGATCCACTTGGAGCCCCCAACTGGCTTGTGGGCCCGTACGATTGCACAGGCTGCATGGTGCTACCTCCATCTCTGCTGCTGCAGCCATACATGTTAATATTAGTACCTTAATATCTGTACTGAATGAAAGTGGAACAGCCGCAAACAAAACACAATAAATGAGATACTCTAACCTCCCTTCCCCACATTATCCTGCATTGGTGGAGGTGCAGGACACTATCCAGCAACCAGTAGGCCAGGATCAGAGGAAAGAATACTCCAAGCAGTCATCATCATCATAGGCAGTCCCTCGGAACTGAGGAAGACTTGCTTCCACTCTTAACATGAGTTCTTAGGTGGCTGTACAGTCCAATAAGAGAACCACAGTCTCTGTCACAGGTGGGACAGATAGTTGTTGAGGGAAAGGGATGGTGGGACTGGTTTGCCGCACGCTCTTTCCACTGCTTGCGCTTGATTTCTGCATGCTCTCGGCGATGAGACTCAAGATGCTCAGCACCTTCCTGGATGCACTTCCTCCACTTAGGGCGGTCTTTGGCCAAGGACTCCCAGATGTCAGTGGGGATGTCGCACTTTATCAGGGAGGCTTTGCCCACCTTTGGCTCGTTTGCCGTGAAGGAGTTCCGAGTAGAGCGCTTGTTTTGGGAGTCTCGTGTCTGGCATGCAAACTATGTGGCCTGCCCAGTGGAGCTGATCAAGTTAGCGTCCTCGACCAGGCCAACATCCCCAGCATTGAAGCATTCATGTACTGCAATGTTCTATGACGTAAATGCTTTGTAAATGCTCTACACACAATGCAGCCTCAATTAATAAAACAGCTCCGTGGTAGCTTAGCAAGGGTGCTAAAGCACTGGCTCTCCCTTTTTCCCATCAAAATAAATAACATATAGCAAGACAGGACATTCACAACACCTTTAGCTATAATTCCACTTAAAAAAACACTGATCAATTGCTTGCAGTGGAGGATATTCATCCCTTTAAAGGATCATTGTCTTTATGAAAAACTGTTTCGGAATCCTTTATCCGTTTGCTTACAAAAGCAAGTCATGATTAATTGTCATTGTGAGTGATGTCATTGTGCTAAAAATGTCACAGGTCCCTTCTCTCTCCACAAGGTTTCCAATATACATTTTCATGAAGACACTGCCTCTTTAATTATCAGTAGATTGTTTAGCTTCTTTCCTAGATGTTCTGGTACAAAGAGAGCGATGCATAACATCAGCATGCCAGAAGGGCATAGAAACAGAAAATTGCATATTTATCCCACACTGCTCAGTGACACATTGCTCTGCATAAATACATATTACCTACCACAGCACAGTGGGTAGCTATTAGTGTCTTACCCTACCGGCATCAACAGCAATAGTGAGGTTCCACCCAGAGTCTTTACTGGGGTAGACCCACAAGGTCAATGCAGACCAGTGGGCTTTATTCATCACCAACAGTAAGCCCCTCCCTTCCTCCCTTGCCCTGTCCCACTCCCACTCCCACTCCCAGAGTCTGGTGTGCTGTAGCTTTAATACAGCTAACAGCTGCAGCAGGAAAAGTTAGGTCTTGTTTTAGAATCTCATTTCAATTAAAATGGACATCAAAAGGCTATCCACAGTCAATGGGACAATGCCTGCCTGCTCAAGATGCCAGTGTGCTTTGATCCTGCAGAATAATAAAAGTCTGTGGTGAACAAGTGGCCATTACCCCATGCTGGCTAAAACAATGGGATTTGCACAATCACTATTGAGAGTAGATTCATTATATTTTTTCGGCAGTTATTTTGCACAAACTAGTTGCTTTTTAAAAATCACTTTTAGGGCTATTACATTGTTTTTTTTTTCCATTTTTTGTAACTTTTCCTTGGATTAAAATTTAACTAAACAATTACCAGTCTCTAAGTCTCTTTGTCTAAAGGCTGATCACCCACGTTTTTGAATAACATGCATGGACTATACAATCACTTCCTTGGCAACCTCCATCTGAGAATATTCCTTTTGTAACTGTCGATTTTGAATGGGAGGTTATTGAGCCCTTCAATTGTTTTTTTGTGCCATAATGTTTACGCACAGGACAGAGACAAATAGTAAGCAGACATGTCAGAAATGTTTCAGTGGGAAGAGTTTACTAGCCAATAAACATTAGTACCCATTTCATTCTTTTATATGGAGCAACCAGCTGATACTTGGAAAGAGATAACGAGTGAAGTCAGAAATCTGAAATTAAAGCAGGAAGTACACAGCAAGCCAGTCAGTGCATGAAAGAGAAAGATCGATGATCATTTGGGGTTTTAATAGGCGGTCACACCTGAAGAGTTAACCCACCTTTCAGATGTTGGCTGATCAATTGGGTTATTCCAGAATTTGATATGTTTCTACAGTATTTCTGAAATTTGATGATTAACTATCTTCACTCCCCCCCCCCACCTCTCCTTATATAAATCTTTTTTCCTGGGGAAGGGGAAAAATTCGGGTGAAAACTACTTGGACATTTACCTACTTTAAACGTACCATTCCCAAATATATTTTGTAGGCAATCGCTTTGTTGACTCTTCTTCTTACAGGCAATTGCCTATTTAAAGTTCAGCTCCATCTCCAGGGGCACCCGGGTACGAACGTAGCCACGGAAAGAGGCAACAATCGCTTTGCTGATTCCTTCTCAACCTCGCTGTTAATTGGAGACTCTTTAAAATCAAACTTTTGAAAGAAGATGGGTGCTTAACCACAGCACCAGGTGACTACCCAGCTGCCCGTTGCCAATTGAGGCTTAAAGCACTCATTAAAATTTAATGAGCTTGTGGAACAATCAATTGTGCCTACTACGCATGGAAGTGTGACTGCACCTTGCCACTGCCTGCCCATTCTCATGCTAATCCTGATTTCCTTTCAATGGATCCTCATACAGCTTTGATCAGATAATGGTGTTTTTGTTGTTGTTGTTAATTGCCAATTCCTCTCTCATTCCACCCTCGTACACACTATTTTTTTCTTGTCGCTTCAGCTTAATTGTGCATCAAGCAATATAAAACCCAGCATAAACGCGAGCTTCTTCCTCAGACTTCTTCAAAAATAATGCTTCTGACTATTTAGTGATTGCTGCATTTCATAAGATTTGTAAAATGAGGCTTTCAATCAATGAATGAAGCCTGCCTGCACATTCTCATCATTACGTAGCCACTGTTCTAGCGCCATTTTCTCCCAAAATGTAAGTTCTTTTTTCAGTGGGGGTTGGGTCTCATCTTAGTCTCCATCTTTAAACAGTTATCCAAGTAGATGAAATGTAAAATTGTTCATAGTTAATTGGAGCAGACCATGGAGCTGTTTCAGATATTAATGTTCAACACTGATTATTCATCCAGTTGGAAGACTGAAGCCCCCCAGGCATCCTGTGTAGGGTTACCAACCCTCCAGGATTGTACTGGAGTCTCCAGGAGTTAAAGGTTCATCTCCTAGACATTGCTGCAAGCAACCCAGCAGAAAAATCATAGGGGCATTAAAAAAGTGTTTTTTTCTTTGAACATTTTGTTTATTAATTATTACAATATTGCAGACGAGAAAAAAGGTTGTTTGCGTAAGGTTGAGGTGATTGGCGGCTGTTTGACTGGGTTAGGGTGGTTGGAGGCGGGAGGTCATGTGATCCAGGAATACGTTCAACTAGAGTTGGCAACCCTCGTCCCGTGGCGGTTTAATATAAAATGAAAGAAATATATGAAAGAGATTTGCATTTATATAGCACTATATCACATCTCAGAAACATCCACAGACAATGAATTACTCTAAAATGTAATAGTATCTATTACATCAGCAAATGTAGCAGGCATTTTGCAAAAACATCAGCGCAATCAATGACCAATTAATTTGCTTTTGATGGTGTTGGCGGAGGGAGGAATGTTAATCAGGACACCAGGAGAACACCCTGCTCTTATTTGAATGGTGCCATAGGATCTTTAATATTCACCTGATTCACTGGAATCAGCAGACAATATCTTAGTTTAACATGTTATCTAAATGACAGCATCTCCAACAATGTAGAACTCCCTCAATGTCAGCCTAGGTTATCTGCTCCAGTTCTGGAGTGGGGCTTGAATCCACAATCTTCTGACTCAGAGCAAGAGTGTTGCCCACTGAGCCAGAATGACACATTGAGAAATGTCAGTGGAGGGCCCAAGGCCATAGAACAGGACATCTGTGGGAGAGAAGACCAGATAAACAAGGAAGTAATGGTTAGATGATGTCAAGCTTGGGATTTAAAAGCCTGTAGTTAGTAGCTGGAAGGGAGGTAACCAGTCCTACAATTTCGAGGTCCTGAAAAAGAATGAGCTACAGCTACAGTCACTGAGACATTTCATGCCAGCAGCTCTGTTCACTTATCAGAACAAATCCAACTTGCATTTATATAGCGCCTTTAACATAGTAAAACGTCTCAAGGCGCTTCACAGGAGTGTTATCAAACAAAATTTGACACCAAGACACATACAGAGATAGTTGGAGGTCAAAGAGATAGGTTTTAAGCAGCATCTTAAAGGAGGAGCGGTAGAGAGGTGGAGACATTTAGGGAGGAAAGAGCCTGGGCAACTGAAGGCACAGACACCGATGAAGGAACAATGAAAATTGGGGATGCGCAAGAGGCCAGAATTGGCGGAGTGCAGAGATCTTGGAGGGTTGTAGAGATGCAGATGGTTCCAGAGATAGTGAGGGGTGAGGCCATGATGAGATTTGAATACAAGGATGAGAATTTCAAAATGAGGCATTGCTTAACCGGGAGCCAATGTAGGTCAGTAAGTACAGAAGTGATGGGTGAATAGCTCCAATCATCTATGATATTACCTATCAAAATACCTCTTAAATATCTAATAGCTCCGAGATGCAAATCCATCAATGACAGGGAAGCAACCAGACTCTGACTGGAAAACACCATAAAAACAGTTGGATTATTTTATATAATTACATCTTTGTTTTTTTTTTTTACAGAACTTAGATCAACTATTAAATATTTTATAGTTTTACAAATATTGGGGGGTGATGTTTCACAATAAAATGTAGATGTGGGTATATCTCCTGTGTGAATTTGGCATTAGGAAGATGACAAGTAACAAATTCATTTTTATACATTCCACTTGAACTAAATTAACATGCAGCCTGTGAACTCGGGACAGGCTGGCTGCACCTGTGTAACCACTTCAATTATAGATGCCTCGGGAATTACAGTACTGTGCAGATTTACTCATTAGACATTTATTCTGTTGTATTCTCCTGATCAATTGCTAAATAAATAGATTTGCGAGACCCTGGCAGTCCTGAGGGAATTAACAACAAAGCACTTGCACAGCATCGATGCTGCTTCACATAGTATATCAAAGGCATCAAAATTCACCCCTACAGATCCTGGGAGTTACACAGCCAGACACCATTTGATACTGTTCTTTTTGTGGTCATTTATAAATAATTGCTCACTCTGGTTTACCTTGCATTTGCAGCCAGCACAAGTGAAGGCGGTTTTACACAGATAGGCCGGTCTCGGGAAAGTGGCACTCTCCTGACCTCAGGGTGCCACTCTCTCCAGTTCACTTTTTCAGCAGGTGACATACAACAGCCAGAAACAGAGCCAGTCAGCCCATAAACACGTTCAAAACAAGAGAACCAAGGAGCCTGTGCCACCCACTTTAGAACCATAGAAATTACAGCTCAGAAGGAAGCCATTCAGCTCATGGTGTCGGTGTTGCCTTTTTCATCGAGCAATCCAAAACTAATCCCATTTCCCACAGACCTGTATCTTCCTCTGTTTCAAGTATTTATCCCAATTTCTCCTTATAAGATGCAATGGTCATTACCTCAACTTTTCCCTGTGACAAAGCATCCATGCTGCAACAACTCTCTGTGTAAATAAATTTCTCCTAACCTCTCTCCTTACTGTCTTAGTGACAATTTTGAATTGACGCCCCGAATCACTCTCTCCCCAACCACAGGAAATAGTCTTTTTCCATTCACTCTATCAAAGCTCTTCATAATTTAAAAAACCTCTATAATCTTCTCTTAGACTTCTCTGCTCCAATGGAAATAATTCCAGTATCTGAAGTCTCTGCTTGTAATTCTGGTTACCCATCCTTGACATTATTTTGTTGAATCTACGCTGTATGCCGTCTATGGATTTAATGTCCTTTCTGCAATGGAGTTGCCAAAATTGTGCACAGTACTCTAACTGTGGCCTAACCAGTGTTTTGTATGAATTCATAATGACTTCTTTATTCTTGTACTCTATGCCCCTATTTATAGAACCCAAAATGCTGCTGACCTTTTTTTATTGATTTTTTTTAATCTACATGCACTTACACTTTAAGAATTCCTCGGTCTCTCTTTTCATCCACACACTTCGGTGGCTTTTCATTAAGTGTATACAATACTCCCATTCCTTGTTTTTCCTCACAAAATGCATTACCTCACTGTTATCCACATTAAATTGCATGAACCATCTGTCTACACATTCTGTGAACCTGTCCTGAATTATTAATGCTAAAACTCTGACTTTTGTGTTTTAAGATTGTGTTCCCTAGTCCCAAATCTTTTATATGTACTAAGAATAAAAGTGGTTCCAACACTGACCCTTGAAGTGTACCCAGTTTCAAACCTTCTCCAGTTCCTTCAATACCCATTTACTCTAACTCTTTATTTCCTGTCCATCACCAACTTTCTATCTATGGGCCCAAGTTTCCACATGATTCGCGCCTGATTTTTAGGAGCAACTGGTGGAGAACGGACTATTTTAGAAATCGCAATTCTCCACATTTTTTTTTCTGCAGTTCTAGTCAGGTAGAACAGTTCTACTTTAGAACAGAATTTTTTCTTCAAAAGGGGGCGTGTCCGGCCACTGACGCCTGATTTGAAAGTTTCCACAGTGAAAATGTACTCCAAACTAAAGTAGAATGGAGCCAGTGAAGATTTTTGTAGAACTGAAAAAACCTGTTCTACACATTAATAAATCAGGCGCAGGTTACAAATTAGGCGTCCAGAACGAGGTGGGGGGGGGGAGGGGGGGAAGGGAACTCATTAAATTCGACAATAAATCCTTATTTATACTTATACAAATATTATACAAATAAATCCAACCTGAATAAACATTTATAAGCAAAGAAAAGATTAAATAAACCATCTTCCTACCTGTGTGAAAGTGCTTCAGGCAGCTCAGCAATGTTCCCGCGAAAGGGGGGGAGGGAGGGGCAGGCAGTAACGAGGCAGCAAACAGCTTTCCACTTGAGGTGGAAGCCTTAGTCAGCTCAGCGATGTTCCCGCGAACGGGGGAGGGGGAGGGAGGGAGAGGGAGGGGCAGGCAATGTTTTTTTCACACTGAGCATGCGCGAACGCTCCAACGCGCACGCACAGCGTTGCCGGCAGGGAAAACAACTAATTTAAATAGTACCCGCCCCCTCCCACTTACAAAATCGGCACGAGTGTAGGCTCCGCCCCCCTGCACGCCGCGCCAGGCAGACAAGGAGCTGCAGAACGCTCGAGAATCGCGATTTTTTTTTTAGACGCCGTTTTAGGCACGAAAAACGGGCGCTCAGCTCGGAGGGGCGCCCGTTTTTTTTCTTGTGGAAACTTGGGCCCTATATTTCTACATCTCCTCGTATACCATATTACTGCTTTTCTAGCAAGCCTCTTATGAAACACCTTATCGAACGTCTTCTGAAAATATAAATTACATCTACCGCATTTAACTTTTATCTATCCAATCGCTCACTTCTTCAAAAAAAACTCTATTAAATTTGTCAAAAGTGACTTGCTTTTAACAAATCCATGATGACCATCCTTGATTAAACCATGCATTTCTAAATGCTTACTAATTTTATCTTAATTTATGGATTCTAAGAGTTTGCCCACAACTGTCATTAGATTAAAAAAAGCTGTTACTGCCTCACATATTCATGATCTGAACCCCCTGCACTCAAGCCCCTCCATCCCGTAAAAAAATGGGTTGTAAAGGATTTGGTAGTTTTACAGACCGCAATTTCACCTACTGAGGCAGGCTAAGTGCGGCTGAGGTGGGTGGCGGACTGCTCCCGGTTTCATCGCGCTCTGTTGAAGTGATTTAGTCCTGATGGGGCCCGCCCTGTGAGGTTCCCGGTCAATTAAAAGGAAGCGGGTCTGATGACATCATTTGATGACACATCATCAGCCGGTTTCCTTAAAGGGACCAAGCAATGGAGAGTCACTGAAGACCCGACGTACTTACCTGACGTGATACCCGAGCAACGGGAACCTTGTGAAAAAGTTGGAAAAATGGTTAGTAACTGGTAAAATGCTGCTTAAATACCTTTTAAACACCCTCTTAAGTATTTGAATTGGCTCACCCGTCGCTTAGTGCCAGATCTGCAAAGTGCAGGCAGAGCCAACACTTGGGAAACTTACAAGGAGGCGGATTCAGAGTGGGATACCGCCCTGCTGTCAGATTTTGACAGCGGACCCGCCTCCGGACCCACCCCTGAGCAACGGCAAAATCCAGCTCACAGTGTTTTATCTCAATCCAGAACAAGGAGGCACTTGTTATCTTAAAATAAAATTAAGCTATTTAGGAGTGAAATCAGGAAGCAACTTTTCACACAAAAAGGTAGTCGAAATCTGGATGCTCTGTCAATTGAAATAATCAAGACTGAGATTTTTGTTAGGTAAGGGTATCAAGGGATATGGACCAAAGGCAGGTAAATGGAGTTGAGGTACAGACAAGCTATGATGAAATGGCAGAACAGGCTAGAGTGGCTGAATGGCCTACTCCTGTCTCTATATTCCTATGTTCAATGTATGCAATTTGAGGTTTGATTCTGACTACTTGTTTGCAAATAGCATTACTGGATTTCAGAGAAGGTTAGTTTGATTGGTCCTGTCATCTAAGTCTAGGCGTCTAGAATGAATTGTGTGCTTTCAGAATGATCATGCAGCAGTTGCCGAAGTCCTCGGGGACATTGGCCATTAGTAATATCACTTTGGTGATCATAGAATCATCGAAGTTTACAGCACGGAAAGATGCCATTTCGGCACATCGTGTCCAACAAGAGGCTATCCAACCTAATCCCACTTTCCAGCTCTAGGTCCGTAACTCTGCAGGTTATGGCACTTCAGTGCACATCCAAGTACTTTTTAAATGTGGTAAGGGTTTCTGCCTCTACCATCTTTTCAGGCAGTGAGTTCCAGACCCCCACCACCCTCTGTGTGAAGAAATCTCCCCTCAGAACCCCTCTAAACCTTCTACCAATTACTTTACATTTATGCCCCCTGGTTGTTGACCCCTCTGCTAAAGGAAATAGGCCCTTATTATCCACTATATCTAGGCCCCTCATAATTTTATACACCTCACTGAGGTCTCCCCTCAGCCTCCTCTGTTCCAATGAAAACAAATCCAGTCTATCTAATCTGTCCTCATAATTTAGATTCTCCACTCCTGACAACATCCTCGTAAATCTCCTCTGTACCCTCTCCAGTGCAATCACGTCCTTCCTGTAATGCGGTGACCAAAACTGCATGCAGTACTCCAGCTGTGGCCTAACTAGTATTTTATACAGTTCACGCATAACCCCCCCTGCTCTTATAATCTATGCCTCGGCTAATAACGGCAAGCATTCCATATGCCTTCTTGACCATCTTATCTGCCTGGCCTGCTACTTTCAGGGTCCCTTTGTTCCTCTTCGTTTCTCAATATCCTACCATTTAATGTTTATACCCTTTTCTTGTTAGCTCTCCAAAGATGCTTTACCTCACACTTCTCTGGATTAAATTCCATTTGTCACTGTTCTGCCCACCTGACCAGTTGATTGATATCTTCCTGCAGTCTGCAGCTTTCTTCTTCATTATCAACCACACAGCCGATTTTAGTACCATCTGCAAACTTCTGAATCATACCCCCTATATTCAAGTCGAGATCATTGCTGTATATCACAAAAAGCAAGGTTCCTGGTACTGAGCCCTGCGGAACCTCCCTGGAAACATCCTTCTAGTCGCAAAAACACCCATCAACCGTTACCCTTTGCTTCCTGCCTTTGAGCCAATTTTGGATCCAACTTGCCACTTTGCCCTGGATTCCATGGGCTTTTACTTTTGTGACCAGTCTGCCATGTGGGACCTTATCAAAAGCTTTGTTAAAATCCATATACATCATATGCATTGACTTCATCGCCCCTCCTGGTTACCTCCTCAAAAAATTCAATCCAGTTAGACAGACACGACCTTCCCTTAACAAATCCATGCTGACTGTCCTTGATTAATCTGTGTCTTTCTAAGTGAAGATTTATCCTGCCCTTCAGGATTTTTTCCAATAATTTTCTCACCACTGAGGTTAGGCTGACTGGCCTGCAATTACTTGGTCTATCCCTTTCTCCCTTTTTAAACAAAGGTACCACATTAGCAGTCCTCCAGTCCTCTGGAACCACACCTGAAGCAAAAGATGATTGAAAAATGATCATCAAAGCCTTTGCTATTTCCTCTTTTGCTTCACTTAGCAGCCTGGGATATATTTAATCCAGGTCTGGGGATTTATCCACTTTCAAAGCTGCTAAACCCCTTAATACTTCCTCTCTCACTATGTTTATTTCATCTAATATTTCACACTTCTTCTCCTCGATAGTAGTTTCTGCATCACCCCTCTCTTTTGTGAAAACAGATGCGAAGTATTCATTAAGAACCATACCCACATCTTCCGCCTCCACACACAGATTACCCTCATGGTCTCTAAGAGGCCCTACCCAGTTATCCTCTTGCTCTTAATATATTTCTAAAACATCTTTGGGTTTTCCTTGATTTTATTTGTGAAGAATTTTTCATGCTCTCTCTTTGCTTTCCTAATATCCTTTTTAATTTCCCCCTTGGACTCCTCTAGAAATTCTGCAGTATTTAGCCCTCGGTATCTGTCATAAGCCTCTCTTTTTATCTTTATCCTACCCTATATGTCCCTCGACGTCTAGGGTGCTCTAGATTTGTTAGTCCCTCCCTTTTTCTTTAAGGGCACATATTTGGCCTGACCTCTATGGATCTCGTCGTTGAATGCCTCCCACTGCTCTGACACTGATTTACCTTCAAGTAGTTGTTTCCAGTCCATTATGGCCAAATCTCACCTCAGCTTAGCAAAGTTAGCTTTACCCAATTTAGAACTTTTATTCCTGGTCTATCCTTTCCATAACTACCTTAAATCAAACTGAATTATGGTCACTAACACCTAAATGCTCTCCCATTGATACCCCCTTTAACCTGCCCAGCTTCATTCCCTAAAACTAAATCCAGAACCGCCCCCTCCCGTGTTGGGCTTGCTACATACTGGCTAAAAAATTTCTCTTGAATGTATTTTAGGAATTCCGCACACTCTATACCCTTCACACTAATTTTGTCCCAATTAATATTAGGATAGTTGAAATTCCTTACTATTACTGCCCTATAGTTTTTGCACTTCTCAGAAATTTGCCCACATATTTGTTCTTCTATCTCCCTCTCACTGTTTGGGGGTCTATAATACACTCCCAGCAGTGTGATTGCCCCTTTTTTGTTTTTCACTTCAACCCATAAGGCCTCGTTTGATGATCCCTCGAACATATCATCCCTCCTCACAGCTGTAATAGTTTCTTTAATCAATACCTTGATCCCTTCCCTTTTTACCCCCCTCTCTGTCTTGTCTGAAAATCCTGTAACCAGGAATGTTGAGCTGCCATACCTGCCACTCTTTTAGCCATGTCCCTGTAATAGCTATATCATACTCCCAAGTGTCTACCTGTGCTCTCAGCTCATCTGCCTTATTTGCTATACTCCTTGTATTGAAGTATATAACATTTAGTGCCGCCAGACCTCCTTGATGACTACTTTCTAGCCCTTGTTTCCTCTGTCCTTCAAATTCACTTTCTACATTTTTGCCTTCCAATTCCAGGTTTACTCCCCTCCCTACTGAATCTATTCTCAGGTTCCCATCCCCCTGCCAAGCTAGTTTAAACTCTCCCCAACAGCACTAGCAAACCTCCCCCGTGAGGATATTGGTCCCGGCGATGTTGAGGTGCAACCCGTCCGGCTTGTACAGGTCCCACTTCCCCCAGAAGTGGTCCCAGTGCCTCAGGAATCTAAAGCCCTCCCTCCTGCACCATCTCTCCAGCCACGCATTAATCTGCTCTATCCTCCTATTTCTGTACTCACTAGCTCGTGGCACCAGGAGTAATCCGGAGATTACTACCTTTGAGGTCCTGCTTTTTAATCTCTCTCCTAGCACCCTAAACTCTGCCTGCAGGACCTCATCCCTCTTTCTACCTATGTCATTGGTACCGATATGGACCACGACTTCTGGTTTTCACCCTCTCCCCCAGAATGCCCTACAGCTGCTCAGTGACATCCTTGACCCTGGCACCAGGGAGGCAACATACCATCCTGGAGTCACGTCTGCGGCTGCAGACACGCCTATCTGCTCCCCGAACTATTGAATCCCCTACCACTATAGCTCTTCCAATCTTCTTCCTCTCCCCCTGTGCAGCTGAGCCTCCCGTGGTGCCATAGACTTGGCTCTGGCTGCACTCCCCAGAGGCACCATTGCCCCCACCGGCACGCAGAAGAGAATACCGGTTAGAGAGTGAGGTGGACTCAGGGGACTCCAGCACTACCTGCCTAGTCCTCCTCTTCTGTCTGCTGGTCACCCTCTCTGCCTGCACACTCTTAAGCTGCGGGGTGACCACCTCTAGAAATGTGCTATGCACGTAGCTCTAGGTCTCGTCGATGCACTGCAGTGACTCCAGCCGCTGCTCCAAAACACGGAGCTCGAGTTAGTGCAGCTGGAGGTACTTCCTGCACACATGGTCGTCCAGGCTGCGTGAAGCATCCAGGACTTCCCACATGCCACAGGATGTGCAATCCACAGGACTGAGCTGCCTTGCCATCCCTCTAGTTAGACTCAGAACTATCAAGCAAAAGTAAACTCTAAACCTGAGCAAAACACACTCAGCAACTACTCAGCAATCAGCTGATTTAACTAACCTTTATTTAAAGACTAAGTACTAACTTAACAGAAAACTTAACAGTGATCTCTGAGGTACCGACATATTTGCGTGTCAGCCAAAACATAAGCCTGAGTGGCAGCTGCCCTAACATGCTTTGTGATTGCTCACTGCACAGCAAAACCTGAATAGAAATTGTTCATTTTATAAATGTATCTCAACCGAACCTGCAGCAACACCTGAGCCTTTTTTTGAGAAATGGTTGCTATTTGTGGGAGGCCTTAAAACATTTCTAACCAGGTCATTTAATGGTGGGGAAATATAGTACATGCTGTGATACTACACCATAGACTAGGCCTGATCACAACCAGGACAGCAGTTGGGCCATTATAGTTGCTCTCAGTACCCTTGGACAAGATAGGGGAAAAAATCAGCCAGGGTTCCCACTTCTAATTGCTTTCCAGTGACTCCTACAGAAAACATTCCTGTGGACATAAGATCAGAACCGAATCAGGCTCAATCATGATGCCCTTTTTCGTCAAATAACCTGTGAAATGGCCATTCTTCATTTGTGGGACTGGACGTCGTGGCTAGAATCTTCCCAGCCCTGCGAGTGCGGGTTTGGAGGTGGGCCCGCTGTCAAAATGGTCGAGATTGACAGCAGGTCGGGATCCTGCTCTGAACCTGCCTCCATGTGAGTTTCTCAACTGTCAGGTCAGCGTTCGGATAGCCAATCCAACAGCAAGCGGTGGCACAGGTAATTAACATAATTAAAAAATACTTAAATTCTAGTTAAGAGGCTTAAAAGCAGGCACACAATTTTATCAACCTTTTGATGGCTTTGCTGTCCCTCGGGTTTCATGCCAGGTAAATGTGTTGGGTTCTCTATTGCTTTGGCTAGTTGACAGTTGCAGAAGTGGTATAAAAGCTACCATTTCACAGCTGTTCACTTTCCAATGTCAGAAGTTGATGCGTTCAGGTTTTTGTAAAGATCTGTGAGCTGTATGCAGTTTGGAAGTTTTTGCAGTGAACTCTGTACCCACTGTCACTTCCTTGGAGCAACCTCTCTCACCATTAATAGATTGCTTCTGTCATCTCTTCCAGCAGCATCAGTGCCCTTGAAAAAATCTCACCTTGGTCCTCAGAATCCCACTACGATCAGCCCCACAGGGCAAGCTTAACAAGCCCAATCTTGGGAAGATTCTGACGACGTCCCTGCTTGTGCCCCCATGTACAATGTGCAACCAGGCTGCATTAGTGTCCTGGGGAGGTCTCTTCTGCCCATGGGAAGGGAAGAGGACCTCCCTGCTTGCTGTGACTCCCTACATAAGCATCTGGAGGGAGTCATGGGAGAGCCTGGGTGCAGCTGTGCACCTCTGTGCAGTGCTTGTCAGTGTTTGCAGCACTTCAATGCTGCAGGACACTGACAGAAGAACTGTCAAAACCATTGTGGGCATGGTCCCTTTAAGGAAACCGGCCAATGATGCGTCATCAATTGACGTCATCAGACCGGCTTCCTTTTAATTGGCCAGGAATCCCACAGGGCAAGCTTAACAAGCCCAATCTTGGGAAGATTCTGGAGAGAGATTAGGTTCTAGTCAGGAGCGGGCTTTCAACATGCTACGTACCTCAGCCGCATCGATCTGCCACGTGTGGAGAAATCGTGGCCACCATGTGCATCAGCTATTCAGTTGTGGGAAGTATCTTAAAATCCTGGCTGACTATCCCCTCCTTAACTCAAGGCCAGAAAGACCGGCCTCATTGATATGACTCAGTTTCATACTGGGTACTGTGTATACCGACTTAGCCATTAAGGTAGCTAATAATCAATAATGTTACCATCTATGGAATGAAACAAAAACGTAGTAGATACTAACCCCACTAATTACCAGGAATCAGCTATTGACAATTGCTGGATAAAACTGCAGTCTTCTTGTCCCAGTCATTAATCCCAGTATGAATATCATTTCACATCATCAATGTCCACCGCAACAGTCGCTGGTACAAAAAACAGACCCAAAGCTAAATAAAGCATCCTCTGAACTTCACAGTACATATTTATTATAGAAATAATAGGTACTTTGGTGTGATGTCAAGATTTTAATCTAGTAAGGTCCCGATGATTATAAACCACACTCAGCTTCTGACTCTTTCCTTAGTCAAACATGTCTTTATATTCTCTCCTCGGCTCCTGCCTCTATCTTACATTAGAAATGTCTCTTTATCCCACCCCCTCCATTTCCTCTCGGGGCCAGTAACCCCAATTTCGCGGCTGGGGCAGGAAGTCCCGCCTCGCCTCGGTTACCACCCCCAAACTGGGCATCACCAAATTTCGGCTCCTTTGTCTTTGGTTGATGGCTGTTTCCCCTTTAAGAAGGAAGTAGAGAATATGTGAATCCAGTGCCTGGAAGAAGCAGCAGCCTCAGGTATTATATTGACAAAAACATTACAGACACAAAATGGCTGCCATGAGACTTTCAGCTGCTGCAACAATGGGGGGCCGAAATTGCCCCCCCCCCCCCCCCCCCCCGTCTAAAAAGTGGTGCACCTACTATTTTTTTTCTGTTTCTCTCTGCCCCTGTCTATGGGGCGGAGAATCGACCGATATTCTTGTCTTTAAACTTTTTTCCGGTCTGTGCGGTGTTCGTGGTGGCTGTGGTGCGGATGTGCACTTGGAGTGGAGTGGACGTCGCAATGAGTCATCAGCGCCTTGCTGATGATGTCAGTGCATCACTGATGATGTCAGTGTGACGCAGATGCGTCATGTCATGCTGACGCGTCATAACGTCCCTCCCCTTCAGTTAAAGGGGAGGGCCACGGCGAGCTCAGCATGTAGTTTTGTTAGGTCCACTGGGCTACCAGGGAGGGTTTCCGCTGGGCCAGCGGCCTGGCACCCAACAGGTGCTGCCAGGCTGACTGTTGGCTGCCCGGCCGAACCTGTGGCCACCATTGTCGGGCCGACCTCGGAGTCGGCCGACAAGTAAAATAAAATGGAGGCGCCGGCATCGCGCCCTCCCCTTTAAGAGTGGATGTGCCGCCCAGCCACACACAGCTTTCCGCAGGAGAAAGCTGTCAGTGGCACCAATCGGTGGCGGCGCCGCTCCCACAGGGCAATTTCCCACGGTGGGGCGGAAAGGGGATCGCCACCGGTCGGTGGGGGGTCGGCATGTGCCTGTCGGAATGGGAACACGGGCGGCGTGGTGACGATCACCGGCTGGAAAATCAGGTAGGGCAATTTATTAAATGTTGCTGGACACTGCGCCGACTAGGCAGAGAGTCCTTACCGACCTGTCTTTGAGGGGGTCGCGGCTCTTAAAGAAAGGGGCAATTTCAGCCTCTGGCTTTCCCTCTCCGAGGCGAACTGCCTACAGAGGGTGCGAATAATGTCCGGAGCTCGTCATGAATAGAAAATTAAAGTGCACTGAGAAACATTCAGCTGGTACTCAGTGGCACAACACCAACGGGTTGAAATCCACTTTCATTGTTAGCAGACACACGCCCCTCTAAACCGCTATCCGCCCCCCACACCCGCCACCAATGTAAGCAGACACTCTCCCCATCCCCCCAGTGTAAGGAGACACTCCCCCCCGCAACCCCCCTCCCCCCAGATTAGGGCAGGGAAAATAGAGTACGAGAGGAAGCTTGCAGGGAACATTAAGACGGACTGCAAAAGCTTCTATAGATATGTAAAGAGAAAAAGGTTAGTAAAGACAAACGTAGGTCCCCTGCAGTCAGAATCAGGGGAAGTCATAACGGGGAACAAAGAAATGGCAGACCAATTGAACAAGTACTTTGGTTCGGTATTCACTAAGGAGGACACAAACAACCTTCCGGATATAAAAGGGGTCAGAGGGTCCAGTAAGAAGGAAGAACTGAGGGAAGTCCTTATTAGTCGGGAAATTGTGTTGGGGAAATTGATGGGATTGAAGGCCAATAAATCCCCAGGGCCTGATGGTCTGCATCCCAGAGTACTTCAGGAGGTGGCCTTGGAAATAGCGGATGCATTGACAGTCATTTTCCAACATTCCATAGACATGGATCAGTTCCTATGGAGTGGAGGGTAGCCAATGTAACCCCACTTTTTAAAAAAGGAGGGAGAGAGAAAACAGGGAATTATAGACCGGTCAGCCTGACATCGGTAGTGGGTAAAATGATGGAATCAATTATTAAGAATGTCATAGCAGCGCATTTGGAAAGAGGTGCCATGATAGGTCCAAGTCAGCATGGATTTGTGAAAGGGAAATCATGCTTGACAAATCTTCTGGAATTTTTTGAGGATGTTTCCAGTAGAGTGGACAAGGGAGAACCAGTTGATGTGGTGTATTTGGACTTTCAGAAGGCTTTCGACCAGGTCCCACACAAGAGATTAATGTGCAAAGTTAAAACACATGGGATTGGGGGTAGTGTGCTGACGTGAATTGAGAACTGGTTGGCAGACAGGAAGCAAAGAGTAGGAGTAAATGGGTACTTTTCAGAATGGCAGGCAGTGACTAGTGTGGTACCACAAGGTTCTGTGCTGGGGCCCCGGCTGTTTACATTGTACATTAATGATTTAGACGAGGGGATTAAATGTAATATCTCCAAATTTGCGGATGACACTAAGTTGGGTGGCAGTGTGAGCTGCGAGGAGGATGCTATGAGGCTGCAGAGTGACTTGGATAGGTTAGGTGAGTGGGCAAATGCATGGCAGATGAAGTATAATGTGGATAAATGTGAGGTTATTCACTTTGATGGTAAAAACAGAGAGACAGATTATTATCTGAATGGTGACAGATTAGGAAAAGGGGAGGTGCAACGAGACCTGGGTGTCATGGTACATCAGTCATTGAAGGTTGGCATGCAGGTACAGCAGGCGGTTAAGAAAGCAAATTGCATGTTGGCCTTCATAGCGAGTGGATTTGAGTACAGGGGCAGGGAAGTGTTGCTACAGTTGTACAGGGCCTTGGTGAGGCCACACCTGGAGTATTGTGTACAGTTTTGGTCTCCTAACTTGAGGAAGGACATTCTTGCTATTGAGGGAGTGCAGCGAAGGTTCACCAGACTGATTCCCGGGATGGCGGGACTGACATATCAAGAAAGACTGGATCAACTGGGCTTGTATTCACTGGAGTTCAGAAGAATGAGAGGGGACCTCATAGAAATGTTTAAAATTCTGACGGGTTTAGACAGGTTAGATGCAGTAAGAATGTTCCCAATGTTGGGAAAGTCCAGAACCAGGGGTCACAGTCTAAGGATAAGGGGTAACCATTTAGGACCGAGATGAGGAGAAACTTCTTCACCCAGAGAGTGATGAACCTGTGGAATTCTCTACCACTGAAAGTTGTTGAGGCCAATTCACTAAATATATTCAAAAAGGAGTTAGATGTCGTCCTTACTACTAGGGGGATCAAGGGGTATGGCGAGAAAGCAGGAATGGGGTACTGAAGTTGCATGTTCAGCCATGAACTCATTGAATGGCGGTGCAGGCTCGAAGAGCCGAATGGCCTACTCCTGCACCTATTTTCTATGTTTCTATGTAAGGCTACACTCTCCCCACCCCCCCAGTGTAAGGCAACACTCCCCTCCGCCCCCCCCCAGTGTAAGGAGAGACTCCCCTCCCCCCCAGTGTAAGGAGACAGTCTCCCCCTCCCCCCCAGTGTAAGGAGACAGTCCCTTCCACCCCCCCCCCCCCCTCCAGTGTAAGGAGAAACTCCACCTCTGCCCCAGTGTAAGGAGACACTCCCCCTCCCAATGAAGGGAGACACTCCCCCTCCCCCCCAGTGTAAGGAGACACTCCCACCCCCCCAATGAAGGGAGACACTCCCCCTCCCCCCTCCAGTGTAAGGAGACACTCACCCCCCCAGTGTAAGGAGACACTCCCCTTCGCCCCCCAGTGTAAGGAGACACTCCCCCCCAGCCCCAGTGTAAGGAGACACTTCTGCCCCCCCCAGTGTAAGGAGACACTTCCCCCCCCCCGGTGTAAGGAGACACTCCCTCCCCCCCCCAATGAAGGGAGACACTCCCACTCCCCTCCCCCCAGTGTAAGGAGACACTCCCTCCCCCCCTCCAGTGTAAGGAGACACGCCCCCCTCCCCCAGTGTAAGGAGACACTCCCCTCCCCCCTAATGTAAGGAGCACCCCCTCCCCCACCCCCTGGATAAGGAGACATCACCCCTCCCCCAGTGCAAAGAGACACTCCCCCCCCACCAGTGTAAGGAGACATTCCCTCCCTCCTCCCAGTGTAAGGAGACACTCCCCCCCCAACCAGTGTAAGGAGACACTCTCTCCCTCCCCCCAGTGTAAGGAGACACTCCCCCTCTGACCCAGTGTAAAGAGACTCCCCCCCCCAATGAAGGGAGACACTCCCCCTCCTCCCTCCATGTAAGGAGACACTCCACCCCCCCCCCCCCAGTGTAAGGAGACACTCCCCCCCCCAGTGTAAGGAGACACTACCCTCCCTCCACAGTGTAAGGAGACACTCCCCCCCCCCCCACAGTGTAAGGAGATACTCCCCTCCTCCCCCAGTGCAAGGAGACACTCCCCCCCCCCCCAGTGTAAGGAGACACTCCCCTCCCCCCCCCCCAGTGTAAGGAGACACTCCCCCCCTCAGTGTAAGGAGATACTCGCCTCCCCCCCCAGTGCAAGGAGACACTCCCCTCCCCCTCCCCGTGTAAGGAGACACCCCCCTGCCCTCGAGTGTAAGGAGACACCCCCTCCCCCAGTGTAAGGAGACACTCCCCTCCCCCCCCCAGTGTAAGGAGACACTCCCCCCCCCTACAGTGTAAGGAGACACTCCCCCCCCCCCCCACTCCAGCGTAAGGAGACACTCCCCGCCCTCCTCCAGTGTAAGGAGACACTCCCCCACCCCAGTGTAAGGAGACACTCCCTCCTCCCCCCAGTGTAAGGAGACACTCCCTCCCCCCCCCCAGTGTAAGGAGACACTCCACCCCTCTCCAGCGTAAGGAGACACTCCCCGCCCTCCTCCAGTGTAAGGAGACACTCTCCCCCCACACTGTAAGGAGACACTCCCCCCCCAGTGTAATGAGACACGCCCCCCACTCCCCAGCGTAAGGAGACACTCCGCCCCCCCCCCCGCAGTGTAAGGAGACACTCCCCCTCCTCCCCAATGAAGGGAGACACTCCCACTCCCCTCCCCCCAGTGTAAGGAGACACTCCCTTCCCTCCTCGCAGTGCAAGGAGACATTCCCTCCCCCCCCCCCCAGTGTAAGGAGACACTCCCGCTCCCCCCCAATGAAGGGAGACACTCCCCCTCCTCACACCAGTGTAAGGAGACATTCACCCTCCCCCGGCCCAGTGTAAGGAGACACTCCCCCTCCCCCATCAGTGTAAGGAGACACTCCCTCCCCCCCCCCCCGCCCCCCAGTGTACGGAGACACTCACCCCCACCCCACCCGCCCCAGTGTAAGGAGACACCCCACCTCCCTCGTCAGTGTAAGGAGACACTGCCCCTCCCCCCCCAGTGTAAGGAGAAACTGCCCCTCCCCCCCCAGTGTAAGGAGACACTCCCCCTCCCCCCTCAGTGTAAGGAGACACTCCCCACCCCCGCAGTGTAAGGAGACACTCCCTCCCCCCCAGTGTAAGGAGACACTCCCTCCCCCGCCGGTGTAAGGAGACACTCTCCCCCCCCGTAGTGTAAGGAGGCACTCCTCCTCCCCCCCCAATGAAGGGAGACACTCCCACTCCCCTCCCCCCAGTGTAAGGAGACACTCACCCCCCACCCGCCCAGTGTAAGGAGACACTCCCCCTCCCCTGCCCCCTCAGTGTAAGGAGACACTCCCCCCTCCATTGTAAGGAGACACCTACCCACCCCCCCCCCCCCCCCGGTGTAAGAAGACACTCACTCCCCCCCACGAGTGTAAGGAGACACTCCCCCCTCAGTGTAAGGAGACACTCCGCTGACCCCCCCCCAGTGTAAGGAGACATTCACTCTCCCCCGGCCCAGTGTAAGGAGACACTCCCCCTCCCCCGTCAGTGTAAGGAGACACTGCCCCTCCCCCCCCCAGTGTAAGGAGACATTGCCCCTCCCCCCCCAGTGTAAGGAGACACTCCCCCTCCCCCCTCAGTGTAAGGAGACACTCCCCACCCCCGCAGTGTAAGGAGACACTCCCTCCCACCCCGGTGTAAGGAGACACTCCCCCCCCGTAGTGTAAGGAGACACTCCTCCTCCCCCCCAATGAAGGGAGACACTCCCACTCCCCTCCCCCCAGTGTAAGGAGACACTCCCCCTCCCCTGTCAGTGTAAGAAGACACTGCCCCTCCCCCCAGTGTAAGGAGACACTGCCCCTCCCCCCCCAGTGTAAGGAGACATTCCCCTCCCCCCTCAGTGTAAGGAGACACTGCCCCTCCCCCCCCAGTGTAAGGAGACACTGCCCCCCCCCCAGTGTAAGGAGACACTCCCCCTCTGCCCCAGTGTAAGGAGACACTTCCGCCCTCCCAGTGTAAGCAGACACCTACCCCCCACCCTGGTGTAAGGAGACACTCCCTCCCTCCGCCCCCCCAGTGTAAGGAGACACTCCCCCCCCGCAGTGTAAGGAGACACTCCCCCCGCCCCCCCCCCCAGTGTAAGGAGACACTCCCCCCCCGCAGTGTAAGGAGACACTCCCCCTGCCCCCACAGTGTAAGGAGACACTCCGCCCCCCACCCAGTGTAAGGAGACACTCCCCCTCTGCCCCAGTCTAAGGAGATACCCCCCCTCCAATGAAGGGAGACACTCCCCCTCCCCCCTCCACTGTAAGGTGACACATTCCCACCCCCAGTGTCAGGAGACACTCCCCCCCCTCCCCCAGTGTAAGGAGACACTCCCCTCCCCCTCCCGTGTAAGGAGACACTCACCACACCCCCAGTATAAGTAGTCACTCCCCCTCTCCCGTCAGTGTAAGGATACACTTCCCCTCCCCTCCCCCAGTGTAAGGAGACACTCCCTCCCCGCCGCTCCAGTGTAAGGAGACACTCCCTCCCCCGCTCCAGTGTAAGGAGACACCCACTTCCCCCCCCCCGCAGTGTAAGGAGACACTCCCCCTCTGCCCCAGTGTAAGGAGACACTCCCCTTCCCCCTCCAGTGTAAGGAAACATTTGCCCACCCCCCCAGTGTCAGGAGACACTCCCCCTCTGCCCCAGTGTAAGGAGACACTCCCCCCCCCCCAATGACAGGATACACTCCCTCTCCCCCCTCCAGTGTAAGGAGACACCCCCCCCCCCCAGTGTAAGGAGACACTCCCCCTCCAGTGTAAGGAGACACTCCCCTCCCGCCCAGTGTAAGGAGACCCCCCCCCCAGTGTAAGGAGACACTCCCCCCCCCCCCAGTGTAAGGAGACACTCCCCCCCCAGTGTAAGGAGACAATCCCCGCCCCCTCCAGTGTAAGGAGACATCCCCCGCCAGTGTAAGGAGACACTCCCCCCATCAGTGTAAGGAGACACTCCCCCTCCCCCCCCAATGTAAGGAGACACTCCCCCTCCCCCCTCCAGTATAAGGAGACACTCCCCCCGCCCTCGAGTGTAAGGAGACACGCCCCCCAGTGTAAGGAGACACTCCCCCCCGCCCCTGCCAGTGTAAGGAGACACTCCCTCCCCTCCCCCCAGTGTAAGGAGACACTCACCCTCCCCCACAGTGTAAGGAGACACTCCCCCTCCCCCCACAGTGTAAGGAGACACTCCCCCTCCCCCCCCAAGTGTAAGGAGACACTCCCTCCCTCTCTCCAGTGTAAAGAGACACTCCCCCCCCCAGTGTAAGGTGACACTCCCTTCCCCCCCCCACTGTAAGGAGACCCCCCCCCCCGCACAGTGTAAGGAGACACTCCCCCTTCCCCCCCCAGTGTAAGGAGACACTCTCCCCCACCCCCCCCCCCAAGTGTAAGGAAACACACCCTCCCCCCGTGTATGGAGACACTCCCCCCTCCTCACCCCCCCAGTGTAGGGAGACACCCCACCCCCCAGTATAAGGAGCCCCTCCCCCCCCCCCAGTGTAAGGAGACACTCCGTCCCCCCCCCCGTGTAAGGAGACACTCCCCCCTCCCCCCCCTCCCAGTGTAGGGAGACACTCCCCCCCCCCCAGTCTAAGGAGACACGCCCCCCACACCGCCCAGTATAAGGAGACACTCCGCCTGCCCCTTCCCCCAGTGTAAGGAGGCACTCCCCCCCCCCAGTGTAAAGAGACACTCCCCCCCACCCCCGGGGTATGGAGACATTCCCCCCCCACCCCCAGTGTAAGGAGACACTCCCCTCCCCCTCCCCACCCCCAGTGTAAGGAGACACTCCCCCCCCCCACCAGTGTAAGGAGACACTCCCCCCCCCCACAATGTAAGGAGACACTCCCCCCCCCCCTCCCGAGTGTAAGGAGACACTCCGCCCGCCCCTTCCCCCAGTGTAAGGAGACAATTCCCCCCCCAGTGTAAGGAGACATTCCCCCTGCCCCATAGTGTAAGGAGACACTCCCCCCCGCCCAGTGTAAGGAGACAAACCCCCCTCCCCCCCACCCCAGTGTAGGGAGACACCCCACCCCCCAGTGTAAGGAGCCACTCCCCCCCCGCCCAGTGTAAGGAGACACTCGCTCTCCCCGCCGTGTAAGGAGACACTCCCCCCAGTGTAGGGAGACACCCCACCCCCCAGTGTAAAGAGCCCCTCCCCCCCCCACCCCAGTGCAAGGAGACACTCCCCCCCCCCCCCGTGTAAGGAGACACTCCCCCTCCCCCCACCCCCAGTGTAAGGAGACACTACCCCCCCCCACCCTCAGTGTAAGGAGACACTCCCCCCCCCGGGTAAGGAGACATTTCCCCCGACCCCCAGTGTAAGGAGACACTCCCCCCCCACCACCCCCAGTGTAAGGAGATACTCCCCCCCCACCCCCAGTGTAAGGAGACATTCCCCCCCCCCCGGGGTAAGGAGACACTCCCCCGAGTGTAGGGAGACACTCCCCTGCCCCCCCCCCAGTGTAAGGAGACACTCCTCCCCCCCCCCAGTGTAAGGTGACACTCCCCCTGCCCCCCAGTGTAAGGAGACACTCCCCCCCGCCAGTGTAAGGAGACATTTCCCCCCCCCCCCACCCAGTGTAAGGAGACACTGCCTCTGCACCCCAGTGTAAGGAGACACCCCCCCCCTCCAGTGTAAGGAGACAATCCCCCCTCCACCCACCCCCAGTGTAAGGCGACACTCCCCCCTCCCCCCACCAGTGTAGGGAGACACCCCACCCCCCAGTGTAAGGAGACACTCCTTCCCCCCGCCGTGTAAGGAGACACTCCCCCTAGTGTAGGGAGACACCCCCACCCCCAAGTGTAAGGAGACACCCCCCCACCCCCCCCACAGTGTAAGGAGACACTCCCCCCGCCCAGTGTAAGGAGACAATCTCCCCTCCCCCCCCACCCCAGTGTAAGGAGACACTCCGTCCCCCCCTGTGTAAGGAGACAGTCCCCCCTCCCACCCCTCCCAGTGTAGGGAGACACTTCCCCCCCTCCGAGTCTAAGGAGACACGCCCCCCCACCCCGCCCAGTGTAAGGAGACACTCCGCACGCCCCTTCCCCCAGTGTAAGGAGGCACTCTCCCCCCCCCCAGTGTAAGGAGATGCTCCCCCCCCCTCCCCCCGCCGGGGTAAGGAGACACTCCCCCCCCCTCCCCTGGTAAGGAGACATTCCCTCCCCCCCCCAGTGTAAGGAGACACTCCCCCCCCCCACCCCCAGTGTAAGGAGACACTCCGCCCCACCCCCAGTGTAAGGAGACACTCCCCCACTCCCCCTCCCCCGGGGTAAGGAGACACTCCCCCCCCACCCCCAGTGTAAGGAGACACTCACCCCCGCCACTCCCGGGGTAAGGAGACATTCCCTCCCCCCCCCCCCAGTGTAAGGAGACACTCCTCCCCCCCCCCACCCCCAGTGTAAGGAGACACTCCCCCCCCACCCCCAGTGTAAGGAGATACTCCTCCCCCCCCCACCGGGGTAAGGAGACACTCCCCCCCCCACAGTGTAAGGATACACTCCCCCCCCCGCCCACTGTAAGGAGACCCCCCCCCCCACAGTGTAAGGAGACACTCCCCCTCCCCCCCCCCAGTGTAAGGAGACACTCTCCCCCACACCCCCCCCCCAAGTGTAAGGAAACACACCCTCCCCCCGTGTAAGGAGACACTCCCCCCTCCTCACCCCCCCAGTCTAAGGAGACACTCCCCCCCCCCGCCCAGTGTAAGGAGACATTCTCCCCCACAGCCCCCCCCCCCAGTGTAAGGAGACACTCCCTCCCCTCCCGTGTAAGGAGACACTCCCCCCCTCCCCCCCCCAGTGTAGGGAGACACCCCACCCCCCAGTGTAAGGAGCCACTCCCCCCCCGCCCAGTGTAAGGAGACACTCCCTCCCCCCGTGTAAGGAGACACTCCCGCCAGTGTAGGGAGACACCCCACCCCCCAGTGTAAGGAGCCCCTCCCCCCCCCAGTGTAAGGAGACACTCCGTCCCCCCCCGTGTAAGGAGACACTCCCCCCTCCCCCCCCTCCCAGTGTAGGGAGACACTCCCCCCCCCCCCACAGTCTAAGGAGACACGGCCCCCACACCGCCCAGTATAAGGAGACACTCCGCCTGCCCCTTCCCCCAGTGTAAGGAGGCACTCCCCCCCCCCCAGTGTAAAGAGACACTCCCCCCCACCCCCGGGGTATGGAGACATTCCCCCCCCACCCCCAGTGTAAGGAGACACTCCCCTCCCCCCCCCACCCCCAGTGTAAGGAGACACTCTCCCCCCCCCCAGCGGGATAAGGAGACACTCCCCCCCACCAGTGTAAGGAGACACTCCCCCCCCCCACCAGTGTAAGGAGACATTCCCCCCCCCCCACAATGTAAGGAGACACTCCCCCCACCCCCGAGTGTAAGGAGACACTCCGCCCGCCCCTTCCCCCAGTGTAAGGAGACAATTCCCCCCCCAGTGTAAGGAGACACTCCCCCTGCCCCATAGTGTAAGGAGACACTCCCCCCCGCCCAGTGTAAGGAGACAAACCCCCCTCCCGCCCCACCCCAGTGTAAGGAGACACTCCGTCCCCCCTGTGTAAGGAGACACTCCCCCCTCCCCCCCCTCCCAGTGTAGGGAGATACTCCCCCCCACCAGTCTAAGGAGACACGCCCCCCCCACACCGCCCAGTGTAAGGAGACACTCCCCCTGCCCCCCAGTGTAAGGAGACACTCCCCCTGCCCCCCAGTGTAAGGAGACACTCCCCCTGCCCCCCAGTGTAAGGAGACACTCCCCCCCCCGCCCAGTGTAAGGAGACACTCCCTCCGCCCCCCGTGTAAGGAGACACTCCCCCCTCCTCCCCCCCCAGTCTAAGGAGACACTCCGCCCCCCCCCCGCTCAGTGTAAGGAGACACTCCCCCACCACAGTGTAAGGAGACACTCCGCCCGCCCATTCCCCCAGTGTAAGGAGACACTCCGCCCGCTCATTCCCCCAGTGTAAGGAGACACTCCGCCCCCCCCCCCCGTCCAGTGTAAGGAGACACTCCCCCACCACAGTGTAAGGAGACACTCCGCCCGCCCATTCCCCCAGTGTAAGGAGACACTCCGCCCGCCCATTTCCCCAGTGTAAGGAGACACTCCGCCCCCCCCCGTCCAGTGTAAGGAGACACTCCCCCACCACAGTGTAAGGAGACACTCCGCCCGCCCATTCCCCCAGTGTAAGGAGACACTCCCCCCCACCCCCGCCAGTGTAAGGAGACACTCCCTCCCCCCAGTGTAAGGAGACACTCCCCTCTCCCCCCCCCCGCCAGTGTAGGGAGACACTCCCCCCCTCCCCTCAGTGTAGGGAGACACTCCCCCCCCTCCCAGTGTAAGGAGACACTCCCCCCCACCCCCCCCCCAGTGTAGGGAGACACTCCCTGCCCCCCCCAGTGTAAGGAGACACCCACCCCCCCAGTGTAAGGAGACACCCCCCCCCCAGTGTAAAGAGACATTGCCAACCTGCCCAGTGTAAGGAGACACTCCCCCCCCACCCCGCCCCCAGTATAGGGAGACACTCCCCACCCCCCCAGTGTAAGGAGGTACTCCCCCGCCCCCCCACCCCGTGTAAGGAGACTCCCTCCCCCAGTGTAAGGAGACAGTCCTCCCCCACCCCCAGTGTAAGGAGACACTCCTCCTCCCACCCCCAGTGTAAGGAGACACTCCCCCCCCCCCGCCCAGTGTAAGGAGACACTCCCCCACCCTCAGTGTAAGGAGACACTCACCCCCACACCCCCCCCGCCCATTGTAAGGAGACACTCCCCCACCCCCAGTGTAAGGAGACACTCTCCCCCTCCCCCCCCCCCAGTGTAGGGAGACACCCCACCCCCCAGTGTAAGGAGCCACTCCCCCCCCGCCCATTGTAAGGAGACACCCCCTCTCCCCCCCGTGTAAGGAGACACTCCCCCCACTGTAGGAAGACACCCCACCCCCCAGTGTAAAGAGCCCCTCCCCCCCCACCCCAGTGCAAGGAGACACTCCGTCCCCCCCCCCGTGTAAGGAGACACTCCCCCTCCCCCCACCCCCAATGTAAGGAGACACTACCCACCCCCACCCCCAGTGTAAGGAGACACTCCCCCCCCGGGTAAGGAGACATTTCCCCCGACCCCCAGTGTAAGGAGACACTCCCCCCCCCCCCCACCCCCAGTGTAAGGAGACACTCCCCCTCCACCCCCAGTGTAAGGAGACACTCCCCCCCCCCGGGGTAAGGAGACACTCCCCCGAGTGTAGGGAGACACTCCCCTGCCCCTCCCCCCCAGTGTAAGGAGACACTCCTCCCCCCCCCAGTGTAAGGTGACACTCCCCCTGCCCCCCAGTGTAAGGAGACACTCCCCCCCACCAGTGTAAGGAGACATTTCCCCCCCCCACCCAGTGTAAGGAGACACTGCCTCTGCACCCCAGTGTAAGGAGACACCCCCCCCTCCAGTGTAAGGAGACAATCACCCCTCCACCCACCCCCAGTGTAAGGAGACACTCCCTTCCCCCCACCCTCAGTGTAAGGAGACACTCTCCCCCACACCACCACACCCCCAGTGTAAGGCGACACTCCCCCCCCTCCCCCCACCAGTGTAGGGAGACACCCCACCCCCCAGTGTAAGGAGACACTCCTTCCCCCCGCCGTGTAAGGAGACACTCCCCCTAGTGTAGGGAGACACCCCCACCCCCAAGTGTAAGTAGACACCCCCCCACCCCCCCTACAGTGTAAGGAGACACTCCCCCCGCCCAGTGTAAGGAGACAATCTCCCCTCCCCCCCCACCCCAGTGTAAGGAGACACTCTGTCCCCCCCTGTGTAAGGAGACACTCCCCCCTCCCCCCCCTCCCAGTGTAGGGAGACACTCCCCCCCCTCCGAGTCTAAGGAGACACGCCCCCCCACCCCGCCCAGTGTAAGGAGACACTCCGCCCGCCCCTTCCCCCAGTGTAAGGAGGCACTCTCCCCCCCCGCAGTGTAAGGAGTCACTCCCCCCCCGCCCCCGCCGGGGTAAGGAGACACTCCCCCCCCCCCCCTGGTAAGGAGACATTCCCTCCCCCCCCCAGTGTAAGGAGACACTCCCCCCCCCCCCACCCCCAGTGTAAGGAGACACTCCGCCCCACCCCCAGTGTAAGGAGACACTCCCCCACTCCCCCCCCCCCCGGGGTAAGGAGACACTCCCCCCCCACCCCCAGTGTAAGGAGACACTCACCCCCGCCCCTCCCGGGGTAAGGAGACATTCCCTCCCCACCCCCAGTGTAAGGAGATACTCCTCCGCCCCCCCCCCCCCCGGGGTAAGGAGACACTCCCCCCCCCCCCCCACAGTGTAAGGAGACACTCCCCCCCACCGCCCAGTGTAAGGAGACACTCCCTGCCCCCCCCGTGTAAGAAGACACTCCCCCCAGTATAGGGAGACACTCCCCCCGCCCCGGCCAGTGTAAGGAGACAATCCCCCCTCCCCCCCCCCCCCAGTGTAAGGAGACACTCCCTCCCCCCCGTGTAAGGAGACACTCCCCCCTCCTCCCCGCCCCCCCAGTGTAAGGAGACACTCTCCCCCACACCTCCCACCCCCAGTGTAAGGAGACATTCTCCCCCTCCCCCCCCCCAGTGTAGGGAGATACCCCACCCCCCAGTGTGAGGAGCCACTCCCCCCCCCCCGCCCAGTGTAAGGAGACACTCCCTCCCTCCCCGTGTAAGGAGACACTCCCCCCAGTGTAGGTAAAACACCCCGCCCCCCAAGTGTAAGGAGACAACCCCCCCCCCCACAGTGTAAGGAGACACTCCCCTCCCCTCCAGCGTAAGGAGACACACCCCGCCCTCCTCCAGTGTAAGGAGACACTCCCCCCCCACCCCTCCCCCAGTATAGGGAGACACTCCCCACCTCCCCCCCCAGTGTAAGGAGACTCTCCCCCTCAGTGTAAGGAGACACTCCTCCCCCATCCCCAGTGTAAGGAGACACTCCTCCCCCCACCCCCAGTGTAAGGAGACACTGCCCCCTCCCCGCCCAGTGTAAGGAGACACTGCCCCACCCCCAGTGTAAGGAGACACTCTCCCCCACACCCCCCCCGACCAGTGTAAGGAGACACTCCCCCACCCCCAGTGTAAGGAGACACTCTCCCCCTCCCCCCCCAGTGTAGGGAGACACCCCACCCCCCAGTGTAAGGAGCCACTCCCCTCCCCGCCCAGTGTAAGGAGACACTCCCTCCCCCGCCGTGTAAGGAGACACTCCCCCCAGTGTAGGGAGACACCCCACACCCCAGTGTAAAGAGCCCCTCCCCCCCCACACCCCAGTGCAAGGAGACACTCCGTCCCCCCCCGTGTAAGGAGACATCCCCCCTCCCCCCACCCCCAGTGTAAGGAGACACTCCTCCCCCAACCCCCAGTGTAAGGAGACACTCACCCCCCCCTCCCCGGGGTAAGGAGACAATCCCCCCCCCCCCGGGTAAGGAGACATTTCCCCCCCACCCCCAGTGTAAGGAGACACTCCCCCCCCCCACCCCACCCCCAGTGTAAGGAGACACTCCCCCCCCCACCCCCAGTGTAAGGAGACACTCTCCCCCCCGCCGGGGTAAGGAGACACTCCCCCGAGTGTAGGGAGACACTCCCCTGCCCCCCCCCCCAGTGTAAGGAGACACTCCCCCCCCCAGTGTAAGGAGACACTCCCCCCCCGCCAGTGTAAGGAGACATTTCCCCCCCCCCACCTAGTGTAAGGAGACACTGCCTCTGCCCCCCAGTGTAAGGAGAATTCCCCCCCCCCTCAGTGTAAGGAGACAATCCCCCCTCCACCCCCCCGCAGTGTAAGGTGACACTCCCCCCCTCCCCCCACCAGTGTAGGGAGACACCCCACCCCCCAGTGTAAGGAGACACTCCCCCCTCCCCCCACCCCCAGTGTAAGGAGACACTCCTCCCCCAACCCCCAGTGTAAGGAGACACTCACCCCCCCCTCCCCGGGGTAAGGAGACAATCCCCCCCCCCCCGGGTAAGGAGATGAGGAGAAACTTCTTCACCCAGAGAGTGGTGAACCTGTGGAATTCTCTACCACAGAAAGTAGTTGAGGCCAATTCACTAAATATATTCAAAAGGGAGTTAGATGAAGTCCTTACTACTCGGGGGATCAAGGGTTATGGCGAGAAAGCAGGAAGGGGGTACTGAAGTTTCATGTTCAGCCATGAACTCATTGAATGGCGGTGCAGGCTAGAAGGGCTGAATGGCCTGCTCCTGCACCTATTTTCTATGTTTCTATGAGACACTCCCCCCAACCAGTGTAAGGAGACAATCCCCCCTCCCCCCCACCCCAGTGTAAGGAGACACTCCCCCCCCACCCCCCAGTGTAAGGAGACACTCCCCCCCCCACCAGTGTAAGGAGACACTCCCCCCCGCCACAGTGTAAGGAGACACTCCCCCCACCCCCACAGTGTAAGGAGACTCACCACGCCCCCCCCAACCCCAGTGTAAGGAGACACCCCCCCCCCACCCCCAGTGTAAGGAGACACTCCCCCCCCCCCAGTGTAAGGAGACACTCCCCCCCCCCCCACAGTGTAAGGAGACACTCCCCCCCTCCCCCCACCAGTGTAGGGAGACACCCCACCCCCCAGTGTAAGGAGACACTCCCCCCCCCCCCACAGTGTAAGGAGACACTCCCCCCAACCAGTGTAAGGAGACAATCCCCCTTCCCCCCCCACCCCAGTGTAAGGAGACACTCCCCCCCCCACCCCCAGTGTAAGGAGACACTCCCCCCCCCACCAGTGTAAGGAGACACTCCCCCCCCGCCACAGTGTAAGGAGACACTCCCCCCACCCCCACAGTGTAAGGAGACTCACCACGCCCCCCCCAACCCCAGTGTAAGGAGACACTCCCCCCCCACCCCCAGTGTAAGGAGACACTCCCCCCCCCAGTGTAAGGAGACACTCCCCCCCCCCACAGTGTAAGGAGACACTCCCCTCCCCCCCACAGTGTAAGGAGACACTCCCTCCCCCCCCCGTGTAAGGAGACACTCCCCCTGCCCCCCAGTGTAAGGAGACACTCCCTCCCCCCCCCGTGTAAGGAGACACTCCCCCCTCCTCCCATCCCCCAGTCTATGGAGACACTTCCCCCCCCCCCCCCGCCCAGTGTAAGGAGACACTCCCCCACCCCAGTGTAAGGAGACACTCCCCCTCCCCGCAGTGTAAGGAGACACTTCCTCCCCCCCCGTGTAGGGAGACACTCCCCCCCCGCCCCCGTGTAGGGAGACACTCCCCCCCCCCCCCCCCAGTGTAAGGAGACACTCCCCCCCCCTCATTGTAGGGAGACACTCCCCCCCCCCCAGTGTAAGGAGACCCCCCACGCCAGTGTAAGGAGACCCCCCCTCCCAGTGTAAGGAGGCACTCCCCCCCCCCCACCCCCAGTGTAAGGAGACACTCCCCCCTCCCCGGGATAAGGAGACACTCCCCCCCCCCATGGTAAGGAGACACTCCCCCCCCCCGGGGTAAGGAGACACTCCCCCTGCCCCCCAGTGTAAGGAGACACTCCCCCTGCCCCCCAGCGTAAGGAGACACTGCCCCTCCCTGTCCAGTGTAAGGAGACACTCCCTCCCGCCCCCCCGTGTAAGGAGACACTCCCCCTGCCCCTGTGTAAGGAGACACTCCCCCTGCCCCCCTGTGTAAGGAGACTCTCCCCCTGCCCCCCAGTGTAAGGAGACACTCCCCCTGCACCCCAGTGTAAGGAGACACACCCCACCCCCCGCCCAGTGTAAGGAGACAATCCCCCCTCCCCCCCCCACAGTGTAAGGAGACACTCCCCCCCCCCCCCGTGTAAGGAGACACTCCCCCCTCCTCCCCCCCCAGTCTAAGGAGACACTCCGCCCCCCCCCGCCCAGTGTAAGGAGACACTCCGCCCACCCCCCAGTGTAAGGAGACACTCCCCCCCCACCCCACAGTGTAAGGAGACACTCCCCCCTCCCCCCACCAGTGTAGGGAGACACCCCACCCCCCAGTGTAAGGAGACACTCCCCCCCCCCCACAGTGTAAGGAGACACTCCCCCCAACCAGTGTAAGGAGACAATCCCCCCTCCCCCTGCCCCCCAGCGTAAGGAGACACTGCCCCTCCCCGTCCAGTGTAAGGAGACACTCCCTCCCGCCCCCCCGTGTAAGGAGACACTCCCCCTGCCCCTGTGTAAGGAGACACTCCCCCTGCCCCCTTGTGTAAGGAGACTCTCCCCCTGCCCCCCAGTGTAAGGAGACACTCCCCCTGCACCCCAGTGTAAGGAGACATACCCCACCCCCCGCCCAGTGTAAGGAGACAATCCCCCCTCCCCCCCCCACAGTGTAAGGAGACACTCCCCCCCCCCCCCGTGTAAGGAGACACTCCCCCCTCCTCCCCCCCCAGTCTAAGGAGACACTCCGCCCCCCCCCGCCCAGTGTAAGGAGACACTCCGCCCACCCCCCAGTGTAAGGAGACACTCCCCCCCCCCCCACAGTGTAAGGAGACACTCCCCCCCTCCCCCCACCAGTGTAGGGAGACACCCCACCCCCCAGTGTAAGGAGACACTCCCCCCCCCCCACAGTGTAAGGAGACACTCCCCCCAACCAGTGTAAGGAGACAATCCCCCCTCCCCCCCCACCCCAGTGTAAGGAGACACTCCCCCCCCCACCCCCAGTGTAAGGAGACACTCCCCCCCCCCACCAGTGTAAGGAGACACTCCCCCCCCGCCACAGTGTAAGGAGACACTCCCCCCACCCCCACAGTGTAAGGAGACTCACCACGCCCCCCCCAACCCCAGTGTAAGGAGACACTCCCCCCCCACCCCCAGTGTAAGGAGACACTCCCCCCCCCCAGTGTAAGGAGACACTCCCCCCCCCCCCACAGTGTAAGGAGACACTCCCCCCCCCCCCACAGTGTAAGGAGACACTCCCTCCCCCCCCCCGTGTAAGGAGACACTCCCCCTGCCCCCCAGTGTAAGGAGACACTCCCTCCCCCCCCCGTGTAAGGAGACACTCCCCCCTCCTCCCACCCCCCAGTCTAAGGAGACACTTCCCCCCCCCCCCCCCCCGCCCAGTGTAAGGAGACACTCCCCCACCCCAGTGTAAGGAGACACTCCCCCTCCCCGCAGTGTAAGGAGACACTTCCTCCCCCCCCGTGTAGGGAGACACTCCCCCCCGCCCCCGTGTAGGGAGACACTCCCCCCCCCCCCCAGTGTAAGGAGACACTCCCCCCCCCCTCATTGTAGGGAGACACTCCCCCCCCCCCAGTATAAGGAGACCCCCCACGCCAGTGTAAGGAGACCCCCCCTCCCAGTGTAAGGAGGCACTCCCCCCCCCCCACCCCCAGTGTAAGGAGACACTCCCCCCTCCCCGGGATAAGGAGACACTCCCCCCCCCCATGGTAAGGAGACACTCCCCCCCCCCGGGGTAAGGAGACACTCCCCCTGCCCCCCAGTGTAAGGAGACACTCCCCCTGCCCCCCAGCGTAAGGAGACACTGCCCCTCCCCGTCCAGTGTAAGGAGACACTCCCTCCCACCCCCCCGTGTAAGGAGACACTCCCCCTGCCCCTGTGTAAGGAGACACTCCCCCTGCCCCCCTGTGTAAGGAGACTCTCCCCCTGCCCCCCAGTGTAAGGAGACACTCCCCCTGCACCCCAGTGTAAGGAGACACACCCCACCCCCCGCCCAGTGTAAGGAGACAATCCCCCCTCCCCCCCCCACAGTGTAAGGAGACACTCCCCCCCCCCCCCGTGTAAGGAGACACTCATCCCTCCTCCCCCCCCAGTCTAAGGAGACACTCCGCCCCCCCCGCCCAGTGTAAGGAGACACTCCGCCCACCCCCCAGTGTAAGGAGACACTCCCCCCCCACCCCAGTGTAAGGAGACACTCCCCCCCCGCGAGTGTAAGGAGACACTCCCCCCCCCCCCCAGTGTAGGGAGACACTCCCTCCCCTCCCAGTGTAAGGAGACACTCCCCCCGCAATCCCCCCCCCCCAGTGTAGGGAGACACTCCCCCCCCCCCCCCAGTGTAAGGAGACCCCCCCCAGTGTAAGGAGACACCCCCCCCCCCAGTGTAAGGAGACATTCCCCCCCTGCCCAGAGTAAGGAGACCCCAGCCCCCAGTGTAAGGAGACACTCCCCCCCCCGCCCCCAGTGTAAGGAGACACTCCCCCCCCTCCCAGTGTAAGGAGATACTCCCCCCCCCCGCCCCCAGTGTAAGGAGACACTCCACCCCCTCCCAGTGTAGGGAGACACTCCCCCCCCCCAGTGTGAGGAGGTACTCCCCCCGCCCCCCCCACCCCGTATAAGGAGACTCCGCCCCCCCAGTGTAAGGAGACACTCCCCCCTCCCCCCAGTGTAAGGAGACACTCCTCCCCCCCGCCCCCAGTGTAAGGAGACACTCACCTCCCGCCCCCGGGGTAAGGAGACATTGCCCCCCCCCCCCGGGTAAGGAGACATTCCCCCCCATCCCCAGTGTAAGGAGACACTCCCCCCCCACCCCCAGTGTAAGGAGACACTCCCCCCCCACCCCGGGGTAAGGAGACACTCCCCCCCCAACCCCCCCCCCCAGTGTAAGGAGACACTCCCCGCTCCCCCCCACCCCCACTGTAGGGAGACACTCCCCCCCCGCCAGTGTAAGGAGACACTCCCTCTCCCCCACAGTGTAAGGAGACACTCCCCCTGTCCCCCAGTGTAAGGAGACACTCCACCCCCCCCGCCCAGTGTAAGGAGACACTCCCCCCCCGCCCGCCCAGTGTAAAGAGACACTCCCCCTGCCCCCCAGTGTAAGGAGACACTACCCCCCCACCCAGTGTAAGGAGACACTCCCTCCCGCCTCTGTGTAAGGAGACACTCCCCCTGCCCCCCAGTGTAAATGTGGATATCTGAACGGAATATATGGAATTAAGAACAGTAAAGTAAACGGGATATATGAAAATGTATAAGCCATGGAAGAATAGCTGGGAGAATGTCAGATTGCAAATAGTGCAACATCAGCTTAGCTAACAGTCTGTCTCAAGGTTTCAAGTCACTAATCCTGCCAATAATATATAATTGTAACATGAAATACATCTGCAGAATTGCAAGGTCTCAGTAAATAGTCACACCATTAGATTGAAACATTTGGAGGCAATACTTGAGCTTTCAAGAAGAACATCTCATATAGATTGACTAATGAGTGGCTGAGTTAGACTGTCAATCCATTTGTATTTTGTTATCTGATTTCAAAACTGTATAACTGTTAACGCTTTACGATGTAACTTCACCTATCCGTAGGGAGTGTGTACGCTCTATCCAGAGAGTATATCTTCTGTCTGATAGGTCTTACTGGCCGGTAATAAAGACTGCTTTGTTCAAAGCACAAGAGGTATTCGACTCAGTAATTTTACTGAACCAGATTGAGGTAAAAGAATCCAGGAATTAACATTTGGTGTCAGAAGTGGGATCTCAACGGACGACTGCCGAAAACTTGCGAATTAAGAGCCAGACTAGCCTTGGACGAGACGAGGGGAAAATGGCCACTGGAGTGAGTATGATTTCAATACTGCTCCAGTTTCCCCCGGTTTCAAAAGTCTGAGGAAAGTTTAGCCACTCGCTGGTTCTCAGGTAGTGTCTGAACGAGATCCAGGACAATCTGGTGAATACCTTTCAAACTTAGAATAGGGATAGAGATAGGGAAATTGTGCGATGATGCAAACCAAGCGGCGACTTGGAAAGATAGTTAGAGCTAGATAGGGATAGATGATCAATCATGGATCCAAAAAAAAATTAATAGGAAAGAAAAGAGACTCTTGTGAATGTCTGTTTAAATGAGAAATGCTTCTGTGACTTTTACTGTAAAAAAAAAAGCCGGGGAGTTGTGGTTTGTTTTATCTCAAACAGAATGAAAGTTTGTTTTAACCCTTCGTAGTGTTGTCCTGTATGTGGGAAGTTTAAGAGTGTGAACCTTATTGAATTACGTATATTCGGATGATAAGTTGCGGAGCCAGGAAATGCCCAAAGGATAGATTTGTTAAAAAGAGAAAAAATTACATGGTCCCGGTGGTTTAAAAAAAAAAGAAAAACTTGTTGAAAACAAACATTCAGAGAAGGCACAGCAAAACAACTGAGATGGATTCAAAAGGATTTTAAAAAAAAAATTATATTAAATAACACGACCTTGAGGCTGGAACAATTGAGATAACGAAAAGCAGTCCACAGCCTACGTGCCAGACTTCTCTCTAGTTAAAAAAAAAAGTAACGTACTAAATAGGTGCTGAAAGAAAAAAATGTTCTGAGATTTTAAATTATGAAAAATATAAAATCACTCCTGTCCAATTGGCAAAAAAAAAAACTCCATTAAATTAGGGCTTTCATTGACTGATTGAATTTAAACTGCGCAGTAACGTCAAAGGATAGGGAAATTTGGAGACTAAAATAAATTAATTGAGGCTCATAAGAAATCAAAATTAGAAAATTAGGCTCACAGGGAATAAAATGGGGATTTAAATAGAGGATAGGTGTTCAACTCAGGTACGACGTCGACCTTGTATATCACTTGGCCCGTCTAGGCTCTGATTGAATTTAAAAAAAAAACCCCGCAGCAACTCGGAAGGTAGGGCCGACGCGAACGCGCGGCCGAGAGAAGGGCCGAAGCGAACGCGCAGCGACGTAAACGCGCAGTGAAGCGAACGCGCAGTGACGTCAACGCGCAGTGACGTAGACGCGCGGTGACGTAAACGCGCAGTGACGCCGACGCGTAGTGACGCAGAGGCGCAGCAACGCGAATCGCGAAAGTCAGTGCTAATGGCAGTAAGTCTGTAAGTCTTAAGGTGTTTAGAGTTTTAAGTTTAGTATTAAGATCGCACGGCTATGCGGACCGTGCGGTGATGCGGGTAATTTTGTAGATCGTGCGGCTATGCGGACCGTGCGGTGATGCGGGTACGTGTTAGAAGTCTTTGTCTATTTTGTAGATCGCGCGGCTATGCGGACCGTGCGGCGATGCGGGTAAAGTAAAGTTAAAGTATCTTAACTCGCGCGGCGACGCGAGCCACGGGTCGACGCGGATTGCGCGGCGGCGTGAACTGCGAGGCAACGCGGATTGCAAGGCGACGTGAACTGCGAGGCGACGTGGTAGTTTAGTATTAAGATCGTGCGGCGATGCGGGTAAGTGTTAGATTTGGAGTTAGTTAAAGTCCGTGTTAGTTCTGTAAAGTCTGTGTCTATTTGTAAGTTTGTTTAAATTGCACGACGACACGAACGCGTAGCGACACAGTAATACGAGGGGCAGTGTGAAAATGGGAAATCAGTTAGATAAAACCACGGATGCGGATAGTCCGCTACAAAAGTTATGTGAGGAATTCCCTGAAAGAGCTGAAGACTTTAGAAAATTATCAGGAGCCCTGAACAAATTATTAGGGGATGACCAGTGGCCTCTAAGTGACACTAGAAGCGTAGAGGTAAAAAAAAAAGCACAGGGATTAATTTGGAGAAGGGGACGAGGAAAAGGGGATAAAAAAAAAATGTAATTGCAACCTGGCGACATTATTGTCAGAAATTAAAAGATGCATCACTTCTATCGAGTTGGCAAACAAATGCTATTAAATTAGGACTTGCATTGACAGAGGGAACACATGTTAAAACTGTAGACGTCTTTAAAAAAAAAAAGAATGAATGTGCGCACGAGAAACTTGCTAAGAGATCCTCTGGGACCTCTGAGAAAGGTATTGATCAACTACAAGTTAAAATGGCTGGCTTTGTGTTAACCGAGGCTGATGATGAAATTGATGAGTGGCCACTGACTCAGCGCCCAACGGCGCCTCCCGCACCCCCTGGCCTCTTGCTCCAGTCCTCTTCCCAACACCCTCCACCTAACACTCCAGTAAAAAAGAGTTAGGAACAACCACATATCACCAAAGCAACAAACCCAAACTGACTCCTCATCCTCTGATAGCGATTCGGATCCCCAGTTTACAAGCAATACAGCCGAAAGGACCAGATCTCACACTCGAAAGGGCAGAACTATATCTCAACATCACAAACAGTCCCGTAAATCTTCTAGTCAACCTACCAGTCCAAGTTGTGAAAGACATAGCAAACACCCCCGCCGATCGAGACACAGAACTGTCAAGCAGTCAGACAGCTCTGAAACATCCTCCGGCCTAGAAATGATTTCCAAGATCCCAAAGTCCCGACACCAATTCCCTGTCAGACCAATGCCAAACTCTGATGCACAACAAGCTGCAGACCACCTCTCTATAGATGTCTGTGATCTTCAAACAACTATTTGATTGCTCACGCTATCCGGACAGATGGAAAGGGCAGTTAGATATTATTGGCAGAAAAAGAAAGGGGAGGGGGGAGGTGCGCCCCCAACCCGGGTCAAGACTGAATACGTGACTAGAAAGGAAGAGCCATCTCGGGAGGAAGGATCAATAGAACCGTAGTGTGGCATACAGGATTGGATGGATAAGCAAGGATACGGTTATACTAAACAACCAAACGGCCCGAGCCCTGCTAATAAACCTCCCTATTGTCCCCGGCATGGTATGGGAAGAGGCCGGGACTGGGTAAGAGGAATTGACTGTTTTAATTGTGGGCAGGAAGGACATTGGAATAAAAATTGCCCCTACCGTCAGCATGGAAAAGGAAGAGGAGGAAGAGGAGGGGGGCAAGGGGGGAGAGGAAGATCTTACACTAACTTCTCCCAGAACAACCCCTTTGGTCAATTGTCCCCCGATTGACTACGCAGCTTGATTGTGCAGGGATCCTCCCCGGACGACGAACCCATTCTGAATGAGTGGCAACCCTTTTTGATAGATACGGGAGCCTTCATGTCTTCTGTACAATCAAAGCTTAAACTCCCTGCTTCTACTGAAACACAGGAACTTTCAGGATTCCTGGGACAAATCTCGACATTCCCAGTGTCAGAACCGGTTAAAATGGGTTACCAGGAAGAATCGGTGGAACATCGAGTTGTTATCACAACCAATCTGGACTGTAACTTGATGGCTAGAGACCTCCTTTGCAAATTCCAGTTGCATTTGGAGTGTGGAGATAATGGGATTATTGTAAAACAGGAAACCCTTAAGCGGCAGTATTATACCACTAGAACCCCTCAGTGGTGGTCTCTGGACCTGCCGCAGGCACCCTATCACGTGACCCTAGCATACGATCCCAGTGGAAAGAATCAGGACCTGCAGAACTTTTATCAGGATCACGAAGGGGAAATGAAGGGAATTCTATTAAGGGCTAGAGTGACTGGACTGGAAAGAGAGGCAGATTTTGTGGAAGTGGATAAGAATCTGTGGAAACAGCCCCTAACAATGGCACCGCATATTGCTCGTGAAGTATTAGCCCCTCACCATGCTAAAGATTTGGGAGTTATGGTACGCAAGGCCATAGATGAGGCTGACCCTACCAGCCGGGATGTGCAAATTTCATGGGGACCCCGAGAAGGTCTTAACGACTCTACAGCATCATACTGGCTCCGGCATACCTGACTATGTGTGGGCAGAGAACCCCTCCCAAGTGGGTTATACTCCCATTGATCCGATTGAGATCTCAGTGCAGGGCAATCCGACAGAACCCACTGAAATCACAGGCAATCCTAAAATGACTTTTCGGCACTGTACTGCAATTAATCCGGCCTGTTTTCTTACTGAGCCACCCCAAGATGAGGAAGAACCCAGTCATGATTGCTTATCTTTAATTTAAGAGGCCACATCAGTCAGGGAAGATTTAGTTGATAGAAGATCCAGACTGTATTCTTACTGAGCCACCCCAAGATGAGGAAGAACCCAGTCATGATTGTTTATGTTTGTTGACGGAAGTACTTCTATTAATCCAGAAGATACACGAATCTCAGGATACGCCATAGTAAACCAGGAGAATCAGGTCTTGGAATCTGCTGCTTTGAAACCGCCTATTCTGCTCAACAAGCTGAACTATTCGCCCTCACCCAAGCCTGTATCTTGGCCAACGATCTCAAAGTCAATATCTATACCGACTCTAGGTATGCCTTTGGGGTGGCGCATGATTTCGGACAATTATGGAAAATAGGGGATTCCTAACCTCACAGGGGAATGAGATATCTCAAACAGCTAGTATCTGATTTGTTGCAAGCCCTCATGTTCCCCAAACGCATTGCCATTGTACCAAGAGGCCAAACAGGCCTCTCATGACCAACAGATGGTAGTGCCCAAAATTATGAGTCAGACTAAAAATCCTGCGAAGGATAAGTTAGCCTCGGAAAAACCAATGCCAACCATCCAAGATGTTATAAAAGCACAGGGGGACGCTCCTGAAAAAGATAAACTGTTGTGGAAATATTATGCATGTACTTATGACAATGTTTCTAAACTCTGGACCACTCCCGCGGAACAGACTTGCATGTCTGACGAGTTGGCTTCATGGGTTATAGAATGTCTGCCTTTTGCTACTCATTGTGGAGCAAGGGCAACAAGTGATACGCTTTTGGCTACTTGGTGGCACCCTAAACTCCAGGCGCTCACCCAGAACATCAGTAGTCGTTGCCTGGTTGGCCAGCAACATAATCCAGGGAAGGGAGTCCCCTGTGATTGGGGTAAAACGCCCCTACCCGAAGGTCCCTTTGAGATATTTTAGTTGGACTACATTGAGTTGCAAAAAGTTCAGTGTTACAGATATGTGTTAGTAATAGTAGATGTGTTTAGCAGATGGATTGAAGCCTACCCTAACCTGGACAATAAGACTCAGACTGTTGTTAAGGTGTTAATGAGGGAAATTGTTCCTAGATATGAGATCTCAGCTAGACTGATGACCACCTATGTTCTTTCTCTGACTCAGGCTCTGCGACTAGTTCACAACCAGGTTCAAGATGCTTACCCGAATAGTCCCTCGTGGCACCAGGGAAGTATGGATTCGGAAGGGATTAGAGCCACAATAGGAGGGGCCTTTTTAGGTGTCACTCACTACCCCTACTGCAGCCAAGGTTGAGGGGAAAAGTGCCTGGGTTCACCTGCACCACTGCAAGCTCATCACCATTTAAACAAATTTTGCTGGTTAGTCTAATTCCTGTTTCTGTTCCAGATCTCCTCCTCCCTATAGCTGAACAATGCAGTTGAAGGAGGATCAGTTTGAACTCTTACCTGTCAGACAGCCAAATACACTGACGGAAACCTGAAGGGAAACGTGAAAACAGAACTCTTTTTATCAGCTAAATAATTGGACTATTTATAAGATGAGACTGTGTCTGTATGCTACTGTCTGCATAATAGTGTTGATATATGACAGTTTTGGTGCACGGGAAGGAAGACAAAGGCGAGAGCTCCATGTAAACACCTTTTTGTATATGTCTTACGTTTATGCGGAAAAAGGGCACTTCACTAGATGCTGGGTGTGTTCACATATCCCTATACATTCCAAAGGGGGAATTCCTTTGCGCACCGTTCCCCTGACCCTAACTGAGACTGTTAGATGGATTCAAAGAAACGATATTGGAACAGGTAGCTAACCGCACTGCTGAGGCTCTGGAGGGCATCACAGCTGAAATGGTAGCGATAAGGACCGTAGCATTACAAAACCGAATGGCCCTCGATTACCTGTTAGCTGAGAAAGGGGGAACGTGTGCCCTGATAGGATCTGAATGTTGCACTTACATTCCTGATAGTTCAGAAAACATAACCCACCTTGCCGATCACATAAGGAGGGAGGTGAAAAAGTTATCCACACCAGCAAAAGAACTTAGCAGGTTTGATTGGTTTCTGGGTGGATCTTGGAGATCCTATCTAATACATGGCGCAATTGTTCTCATCATAATAATTACCTGCTGTTTGATTGTTGGTTGCCTTAACCTCTGCTGTAAAGCAATGACAAGGTTAGCAGACCCTCTTGTGGTCAAGGGTTCCCGGGTTATGATCCAACAAACTAGAGAACTACTCAACAATGCAATACTCATAGAATGATCCTAAATGTTATCATAGAATGATAAAAGGGGGGATGTGGATATCTGAACGGAATATATGGAATTAAGAACAGTAAAGTAAACGGGATATATGAAAATGTATAAGCCATGGAAGAATAGCTGGGAGAATGTCAGATTGCAAATAGTGCAACATCAGCTTAGCTAACAGTCTGTCTCAAGGTTTCAAGTCACTAATCCTGCCAATAATATATAATTGTAACATGAAATACATCTGCAGAATTGCAAGGTCTCAGTAAATAGTCACACCATTAGATTGAAACATTTGGAGGCAATACTTGAGCTTTCAAGAAGAACATCTCATATAGATTGACTAATGAGTGGCTGAGTTAGACTGTCAATCCATTTGTATTTTGTTATCTGATTTCAAAACTGTATAACTGTTAACGCTTTACGATGTAACTTCACCTATCCGTAGGGAGTGTGTACGCTCTATCCAGAGAGTATATCTTCTGTCTGATAGGTCTTACTGGCCGGTAATAAAGACTGCTTTGTTCAAAGCACAAGAGGTATTCGACTCAGTAATTTTACTGAACCAGATTGAGGTAAAAGAATCCAGGAATTAACATAAGGAGACACTCCCCCACTCCCAGTGTAAGGAGACACTCTCCCCACACCCCCCACGCCCAGTGAAAGGAGACACTCCCCCACCCCCAGTGTAAGGAGACACTCCCCCCCTCCCCCCCCCCCCCCAGTGTAAGGAGACACTCCCCCCCCACCCCGGGGTAAGGAGACACTCCCCCCCAGTGTAAGGAGACACTCCTCCCCTCCCCCACCCCCACTGTAGGGAGACACTCCCCCCAGTGTAGGGAGACAACCCCCCCACCCTCCAGTGTAAGGAGACATTCCCACCCCGCCCAGTGTAAGGAGACACTCCCCCCCGCCCCGAGTGTAAGGAGACACTCCGCCCGCCCCTTCCCCCAGTGTAAGAAGACACTCCCCCCCCAGTGTAAAGAGACACTCCCTCCCCACCCCGTGTAAGGAGACACTCCCCCCAGTGTAGGGAGACACCCCCCACCCCAGTGTAAGGAGACACTCCCCCACTCCCCCCCCCACAGTGTAAGGAGACATTCCCCCCCCCCCAGTGTAAGGAGACACTCACCCCCCTCCCCCAGTGTAACGAGACACCCCCCCCGCGCGGGGTAAGGAGACACTCACCCCCCCGCCCAGTGTAAGGAGACACTCCCCCCCACACCCCCAGTGTAAGGAGACACCCCCTCCTCCCCTCCAGTGTAAGGAGACACTCCCCCACTCCCCCTCCCCCCAGTGTAAGTAGACACTCTCCCCCACACCCTCCACAGTGTAAGGAGACACTCCCCCCCTCTCCCCCCCCCAGTGTAAGGAGACACTCCCCCCCCCAGTGTAAGGAGACACCACCCCCCCCCAGTGTAAGGAGACACTCTCCCCCACACCCTCCCAGTGTAGGGAGACACTCCCCCCACCCCCCAGTGTAAGGAGGTACTCCCCCCGTCCCCCCCACGCCGTGTAAGGAGACTCACCCCCAGTGTAAGGAGACATTCCCCCCCATCCCCAGTGTAAGGAGACACTCCTCCCCCCCCCACCCCCAGTGTAAGGAGACACTCCCCCCCCACCCCCAGTGTAAGGAGACACTCCCCCCCCTTCCCCCCCCCACTGTAGGGAGACACTCCCCCCAGTGTAAGGAGACACTCCCCCCCCCCCAGTGTAAGGAGACACCCCCCCCCCCAGTGTAAGGAGACACTCTCCCCCACACCCTCCACAGTGTAAGGAGACACTCCCCCCCCCTCTCCTCCCAGTGTAAGTAGGGGTCCCGAAATTGCGAGTGCCTCGTGCTATTTAATGGCAGCCTGCACTTAAAGCGAAACATAGAAAAATAGAAAATAGGTGCAGGAGTAGGCCATTCGGCCCTTCGAGCCTACACCGCCATTCAATGAGTTAATGGTTGAAAATTCAACTTCAATACCCCATTCCTGCTTTCTCGCCATACCCCTTGATCCCCCTAGTAGTAAGGACTACATCTAACTCCTTTTTGAATATATTTAGTGAATTGGCCTCAACAACTTTCTGTGGTAGAGAATTCCACAGGTTTACCACTCTCTGGGTGAAGAAGTTTTTCCTCATCTCGGCCCTATATGGCTTACCCCTTATCCTTAGACTGTGACCCCTGGTTCTGGACTTCCCCAACATTAACAAGAACAAAAGAACATAAGAATTAGGAACAGGAGTAGGCCATCTAGCCCCTTGAGCCTGCTCCGCCACCCAACAAGACCATGGCTGATCTGGCCGTGGACTCAGCTCCACTTACCTGCCCGCTCCCCATAACCCTTAATTTCCTTATTGGTTAAAAATCTATCTATCTGTGATTTGAATATATTCAATGAGCTAGCCTCAACTGCTTCCTTGGGCAGAGAATTCCACAGATTCACAACCCTCTGGGAGACGACATTCCTTCTCAACTCAGTTTTAAATTGGCTCTCCCGTATTTTGAGGCTGTGCCCCCTAGTTCTAGTCTCCCCGACCAGTGGAAACAACCTCTCTGCCTCTATCCTGTTTAACCCCTTCATTATTTTAAATGTTTCTATAAGATCACCCCTCATCCTTCTGAACTCCAACGAGTAAAGACCCAGTCTACTCAATCTATCATCATAAGGTAACCCCCTCATCTCCGGAATCAGCCTAGTGAATCGTCTCTGTACCCCTTCCAAAGCTAGTATATCCTTCCTTAAGTAAGGTGACCAAAACTGCACGCAGTACTCCAGGTGCAGCCTCACCAACACTCTGTACAGTTGCAGCAGGATCTCCCTGCTTTTGTACTCCATCCCTCTCGCAATGAAGGCCAACATTCCATTTGCCTTCCTGATTAGAAGGTGTATTGTGGCATGCAAGAAGTGGTGGGAGTTTTTTCAGAAATCCATCTGGGCTCTGATACTTTGAGGAATGGCTGAACATGCAGGAGAGCGAGCACCAAGGTTTTCAAATACTGCACTGGAGGCCTTGCTGGAAGAGATGGAAAGAAGGTGAGACATCCTGTAATCACAGGGGGTGGGTGGGAGGTGGCGGGGGGGAGGGCAGTCCAGACATATGCTCAGGAGGCAGTGAAACTAAGTAGTGGCAGAGGTCAATGCAGCACTGTACTGCATACATGTTGCCTATATGTCCAGCAGCTGCATAGATGGAGCCTGACATGTAAAAGCTAAGAGCCATGGTCACGTTGACAGCCACAGGCAACGCTGTCCTTGCCCTACTTTGAGGTTGCATTTGTGGTAGCAGCAGATGTCTCAAGCATTGGTCCTCGCTGAAGTTGAGGTGAAAGAATTGTTCCCTCAAGACCCTTAGTAGATATGGCCTCCTGCTGAGTGCCTTTCTCACCCACTCTTCCTCCTCCCTGCTAAATTAGCAAGAAATATAAGAACAGATTGTAAGAGCTTCTACAAATATGTAAAAAGGAAGAGAGTAGCAAAAGCAAGCATTGTTCTTTTAGAGGCTGAGGCAGGAGAACTTATATTGGGGAACAAGGAAATAGCAGTGACCTTAAATAAATATTTTGTTCCTGTCTTCACAGTAGAAGATACAAGGGGTAAAAATTCAGTTGTATAGCGCCCCCCCGTGAGGGACGCTACAGGGGCACTAGGGGGTTAGTGCCAGCGAGCAGTGACAGTAGCGACGCTTGCGAAATGTAGTTGGCCAGTACCGGCGGTGATTAGGGGTATCGCCCAGGAGCGTTGCTCAGTGTGCAGCAACCCACAGCGACCTGCAGCGACTTGGAAGCAAACTTCAGTTTGCTCGCTGGCATTCGCGCCCTGTGGCAACCACAGCGGGTTAACCCTGGCGGTCACAGCTGTCCCGGGGCGCTAAGGGAAGGAATGACTCCAGAAGGTAAATTCCAGTGATTGTTGTTGCACTATTTGGTGGTGATTACATTTTATTTGTTTTGTGTAATGCATGGGGAATATTTTTTGCGCGTTTGGGCCTGACTTTTTTTTAATCACGTAGGCCTCTCTTAGGGCACTATGAAGCCGGCTCTTTACCGACGGATCTTCGGTACCACTCCCGACCTAGCGCCCTAAGAGAGGTGTGCAATGCTTTAGTGCCGCGCTCCACTCTCAGGGCGCAAAAGCTGAATTTTGCTGCGTCGGGCACTAAAAATCTTCTGCCGCTAAATTTAGTGCCCGAACAATATGACTGCCTTAAGAGGCGTCCAACTTTAGTTCTAGCCCAAAATGTTTACCAAAAATAGCGGGGAACCAACAGGCTAATGAGAATGAGGAACTTAAAGTAATTAATATCAGTAGAGAAAAAGTACTTGGCAAATTAATGGGACTAAAAGCCGACAGATTCCCTGGACCTGATGGACTATATCCTAGGGTTCTAAAAGTGGTGGCTGCAGAGATAGTACACGCATTGGTTAAATTAAAAATATAAACGTACGCTCGAACATCTGACGCCCTCCGGAAGCAGCTGTCCAAAATTCCATATATTCTGGAAAGGTCCCAATGGATTGGAAGGTAGCTAATATAACCCTGCTATTCAAGAAAAGAGGGAGAGAAAAAACAGGGAACTGCAGGCCAGTTAGCCTGACATCAGTCATTGGGAAAATCCATTATTAAGAAAGTGGTTACAGGGCACTTAGAAAATCATAATATGATTAGGCAGAGTCAACATGGTTTTACAAAAAGGAAATCGTGTTTGACAAATTTATTAGAGTTTTTTGAGGATGTAACTAGCAGGGTAGATAAAGGGGAACCAGTGGATGTAGTATATTTGGATTTCCAAAAGGTATTTGATAAGGTGCCACATATAAGGTTGTTACACAAGATAAGGGCTCATGGGATTGGAGGTAATGTATTAGCATGTATCGAGGATTGGTTAATGGAAATAAAGCAGAGAGTCGGGATAAACGGGTGATTTTCAGATTGGCAGGCTATAATTAGTGGGATGCTGCAAGGATCAGTGCTTGGGCCTCAGCTATTTATAATCGATATTAATGACTTAGATGAAAGGACAGAGTGAAATGTATCCAAGTTTGCTGATGATACAAAGCTAGGTGGGAAAATAAGCTGTGAGGAGGACACAAGAGCCTGCAAAGGGATAGAGACAAGTTAAGTGAGTGGGCAAAAGATGGCAGATGGAGTATAATGTGGGGAAATGTGAGGTTATTCACTTTGGTAGGAAGAATAGAAAAACAGAATATTTTTAAAATGGTGAGAAACTATAAAATGCTGGTATACAGAGAGATTTAGGTGTCCAAGTATAAAGAAACACAGAGAGTTAGCAGATATGTGCAGCAAGCAATTAGGAAGGCAAATGGCATGTTGGCCTTTATTACTAGGGGGTTAGAGTACAAGAGGAGGGGAGGTCTAAATTGCCCCTTTTTCAAAGAGGCGGCAACGGTGCGGGAAGCACTCACCGCTCAGTCAGCGTGGAGGAGCCAACACTTTGTAAATTGCCTTCCTTGATTTTTGGAACGGTGTATGGGACCACCCTGGCCACCTTCCCGCCCCGCCGGGCACGCGCCGACCCCTTACCAACCGGTGGCAACCCCCTTTTCGCCTCGTGTGGGAAATTGGCGCAAAGCTTCTTGTGGCTGGGCAGTGTGTCCACCCTTAAAGGGGAGGGCGCACTGCTGCGGCCACCATTTTATTTTAATTGTTGGCTGACTCCGAGATCGGCCCGACAATGGTGGCCACGGGTACGGCCAGGCCACCAACAGGCAGCCCGGCACCCCCTCTTGGGTGCCGGGCTGCTGGCCTGGCCAAAACCCTCCCTGGTGGCCCAGGGGACCTAACTAAAATAAATGCAGAGTTCGCAGCGGCCCTCCCTTTTAACTGAAGGGGTGGGACAGTGTAACGCGTCAGCGCGACGCAGCATGTCCGCACCACCACCAAAAAAAACAAAGACCTCAATAGCGCTCAAATCTCTGCCCCATAGATTGGGACGGAGAAAATAATTTTAAAAATCGGTAAGTGCACCCCATTTGGGGTGGAGGGCCATTTCGGCCCCAGGAAGTCTTGCTACAATTGTACACAGCTCTGGTGAGACCACATGGAGTACTGTGCACTGTTTTGGTATCCTTATCTAAAGAAGGATGTATTTGCTTTAGAGACGGCTCAACGAAGGTTCACTAGATTGAACCCTGGGATGAGAGGGTTGTCCTATGAGGAGAGATTGAATACTTAGGCCTATGCTCTTTGGAATTTAGAAGAATGAGAGAAAATATCATTGAAACATATAAGATTCTGAGGGGGATTGACAGGGTAGATGCTAAGAGATTGGTCCCATGGCTGGAGAATCCAGAACAAGGGGGCATAGTCTCAGGATAAGAGGTCGGCCTTTTAAGACTGAGACAAGGAGGAACTGCTTCACTCAGAAGGTTGTGAATCTTTGGAATTCTCTGCCCCAAAGGGCAGTGGATGCTCAGTCATTGAGTATATTCAAGGCTGAGATAGATAGATTATTGAACTCGATGGGAATCAAGGGATATGAGGTAGGGCAGGAAAGTAGTGTTGAGTTCGTAGATCAGCCATGATCTTATTGAATGGCGGAGCAGGCTCAAGGGGTCGTATGGCCTACTCATGCTCCTAGTTGTTATGTTCTTATGTTCTAGCAGCTTGCCCTGCTCTGTGTGGCCTCCCTTCATTCTCCCAATCATACTCAATTCCCAGAGGAAGCCCTACCAGGTCACCCATGCCTGGAAGCAACTTGTTTCAGACCGAGCTTTTAAATGAACAGAAAAGTACTTTAGCACCAGCAAGACTGCTTAAACTTTAGCCAAGTGTAGGAAAGCTCCACAAATATGTACATTTGCACCAGCAGCCAGAAGAAAAAAATCCAGCAACTAACCTGTAAGTACTTCATGATCCCTTTAAATAGCGCTGGTGGGGGTTCCTTCATGACGTTTAACGATGTGTTCAGTTGCGCAAGATTAAGACTGGACATCTGCTGGAACGTGGAATTCAAAATGGCAGCGCTGGCATAAAATCAGTGTTGCACTTTGATTGACGTCATAATCTGTCTGCTCTGCTTGTTGCTTATAGTCATTAATTGTTCGTGCGCAAACTCCTTTACCAATATGATGTCTGACGCATCTCTGAAGAGTGCATGCACATCTCGGACCCAATTTTTGAGCATTAGGAGGCCGCACAGAGCCCAAAATATGGATGCTTTCGAACCCAATTTCTCCCCTATTGTCTTCTTCTAAACCTCCTTTTAGTTGCAAGGCACTCTCCTCTTCTAACCCCCCACCCCATGTAACAATATTACTGTAATAATTGAACATTTTCTCAGTGAACATGGCTGCCTAGAAATGTATTTGGCCGTCGGGGTGTAGGGTTAGGGCAACATTTGGAAGGAGTGCTTATAATTCCAAATTTAAGCAAAGTTAAAGATCATGGGATTTAAGGAACAGTGGCAGTGTGGGTATGAAATTGGCTAAGAAAACAGAGAGTAGTGGTGAATGCTTGTTATTTTTCAGATTGGAGGGAGGTATACAGTGGTGTTCCCCAGGGGTCGCTATTAGAACCACTGCTCTTTTTGATATATAATAATGTCCAGAACTTGGATAAAATGTAATAAACAGTGAGGAGGATAGTAACAGACTTGAGGAGGACATAGACAGGCTGGTGAAATGGGCAGACACGTGGCAGATGAAATATTAATACAGAGAAGTGTGAAGTGATAAATTTTGGTAAGAAGAATGAGAGGCAATATAAACTAGGGGTGGAGGAACATTGAGACCTGGCAGTGTATGTACACAAATCTTTGTAAGTGGCAGGACAAGTTGAGAAGGTTGTTAAAAAAGCATATGGGATCCATGGTTATTAATAGAGGCATTAATAGAGTGCAAAAGCAAGGAAGTTATGCTAAACCTTTAGAAAACACTATTCAGGCCTTACCTGGAGTATTATGCTCAATTCGGGGCATCACACTTTAGGAAGAATGTCAAGGCCTTCGAGAGGGTGCAGAGGAGATTTACCAGGGATGAGGATATATAGAGAGACTAGAGAAGCTGGGGTCGTTCTCCCTAGAATAGAGAAAATTAAGAGATTTGATAGAGGTGTTCAAAATCATGTATGGTTTTGATAGAGCAAATAAGAAGAAACTATTTCCATTGGCAGAGGTGTCGGTAACCAGAGGACACAGATTCATGGTAATAGGCAAAAGAACTAGAGGCAATATGAGGAATGTTTTTTTTAAACAGCGACATCTTGTGATCTGGACTGTATTGCCTGGAAGGGTGGTGGAGGCAGACTCAAAGTAACTTTCAAAATGGAATTGGATAAATACTTGAAGGGAAAACAATTACAGGGCTATGAGGACAGAGCCGAAAATGGAATTAATTGCTCTTCCAAAGCGCCAGTATGGGCTCCTTCTGTGTTGTATCATTCTTTGAGTCTGAGCGTATGTGGTTTCTATTATTGCTCATGAGTCAACACCTTCAGGACAGGTAGGCTTAGGGAAGAAAAATCGCAAGGCAGAAAACTCCACAAATACAGTGTTATTACTTTACTATTAAAGATATTTAATTAAATGAAAATTTGAATTTGCTTTTATTAACTGAAGTATGAGATAATTTGCAATTTAATTTTCATTGAAAAATCAATACTGAGAACTCCTTATGGAAATTTTAAAGGTTTTCAATGTTGTGTAAATTAATCATGTACTTTGGCAGAAAAACCCCCCAATAATGTATGTTGTTTTTAATTTGTTGTTTATTCCCTCCTTAAATATATTTCCCTCTTTATGAAAGAAGATTCAAAAAGGTGCATCTGAGAAGAGGACAAACCACTGTTGATTTGGCTGCATTATCAGACAGTGTCAAGATTTCACACAGTACTTTATGTAGCTTGAAGTGTAATTTGGTGGAATTAACTGCATTCTTTGGTGCAACTCTCCCTAAAGTATCCTAGGAACACGAGAATGTTTTTGAACAAATCTACTCAATTCTAAGAAAAAAGAAAAGTAGTTTACTTGCATCCTTTCTCAAAGGCTCCATGTACTATTTTTCAGCCCTGGAATTGCTTAGACTTGTTAATGAGGCTCTTAAATTTTAAAGTTACCAGAATCAATGAAAACCAAGAGATCATTGGGCTTAAAAGAAAATTAAAGACCAGTCACACCATGCTACCATCCCAACCCTTCTCAACATTTATTATAAGATTCTGGTCAAAATTCCTGTACTGCATTTGAAATGGAACTTTCCTTTTCCCCTCTTCCCCAGGTTGTCCATACATATTAGAGGGGATTTAGAAAGAGGAAAGATTTTCCTCAGATAATACCAGAAGGCAAGCTGACCCTGGTTGATGATAAAATATAGGGGGGTGAGCAAAATTTGGTAGTGCCCCGTTTGGGTGGTAATTTTTTACTTTTAGAAAATTTAGCGCCCGACGAGATGTTTTGCCAAATTGTGTGAAATTGGGCATTTTCGTTCCAGGAGTGAAGGGAGGCGCCATTGGCCTCAGCTGGGCACGGCAGGGGTGCTGTTCACAGCCACTTACCCAATTTCAGCTGAGGTCCATTCAGCAATCAGCCTTCAATCCTTAACTTCAACTCCAACTGGCTCTAAAATGGGAGGTCATTTGAACCTGCTGTTGCTTATTTTCAGAATAGCTGAACTTCAATCACTGAACTCTGGCGCTGAGGAAGATTGTGAAATGGGTGCTGGTAATCTCCCTTCAAGAGAGAGGGCCACAAGACTCAACGATATGGCTCTGGAGGCATTGGTGGGGACACTCGAGACCAGGAGCGGGTCCCTGATCGCTGCTACGGGAAGATGGCCATCACCGCAGGTGTTCCAGGCCATGTGGCAAGAGGTGGCCCGGGAGGTGTCGGTCAGCACAGTGGTGCAGAGAAGCCTCAGCCAATGCCATAAGAAATTCAGTGACCTATGTCGGGTGGTGAAAGTGAGCTTCCACACCTCCTCCACACCACCCTCTGTCTGTGCACACTGTGCAAACCACCACTTCCACACCACTCAACCACCGAGCATTTGCAGATACTTATACTCACATCCTTATCTCACACCATGCCTACATTCACAGCTATTCAACCGTGGCAGGCATATCTTCCACACACATAGCTGAACTCTAACTCACACGCGTTCCTTTCTTTTGCAGGTCAAGATGGCACATAACAGATGGAAGCAGCAGAGGACTGGAGAAGGGGAACTTCAACTGTGGCCCCTCTCTGACCTTGAGGACCAAATGCTGCTGGCAGGTGGTGGGCGACGTGGCTGGTGGAGACATCGACCCCGCTGAGAGCAACAACGGTATCTTTATCCCCTCTCTTCTCATACCACTTCCTCCCCACACCAGAAGGCTTTATCACTTTCCAGCTCCTGGTACTGTCTGCATTCTTTGCTCCATTCCTGCCACACTGCCCTCAACTAAATGTGAGTCTTGTGCCATTTATGCTTTCAGAGAACCAGGCAGAAGCTGTTGATCCTGCACCTGAGCCCCCTCCAAGACATTCTGGAGGGCGAGGAAGAGGAGGAACCACCGTGCACTGCGTCATTGCTTCTCTCACCCGCAGGCAACAGCTCAGATACCAGCACTATGTGTTCGTTAGAGGACATTGTTAACGGTTCTCTCTCAGGTATTGTCCTCCTCTCCCTCAAATCTGCCGTCATCATCCCTCCCCTCAAAAAAACAATCCTCGACCCGTGCAAATCCAGATCTCATGACGCGTGTCATGGGTGACGTGGCAGCTTCCATTACAGCACAGGCGGAAGCAACTCAACGTCTTAGTGCTGTAATGCAGAAAATGGTTGGTGGCATGGAAGCACAGACTGTTCTCATGCAGTCTCAGCTTGATGCCACGCATGGTCTGACTTGTGTCATGTAGTCAATGACTGTTGGCATCCAGTCTCAGACTGCCCTCATGCAGTCCCAGCTGAATGCCACTCTTGCTCTGACTGCTGCCATCACCACTGGGTTCACCACAATCCACCGGGATCTCACGGTGTCGCAGCAGACCACCAAACTGTGCTCCAGCAGACTGGTGAGGATGCTGAGGTGTTGCCCCGGGGGAGTGGCACTGGGTCAGTGCAACAGGAACCTGCTGTCCTCTCTCAGGATGACAGCATTCCTGAGCCCACCACTGCCATTCCGCCATTGCACTTATCGATGGTGGTCACCCAGCCAGCTCAGACCGCCACCGCCGAGCCTGAGGTGGTGCAGCCTACACCTGGGCCTTCCAGGTCGAGGGCATCCTACAAGGTCATCTGTAATCTCTGGCCCTGACACACAGCAGCCTTCCACCAGCCATGCTGCATCCACAGGGGTCACATTATGAAGGAGCACTAGATTAGTTAAAGCAAAGAGGGGATATAAGAAAATGCACAAGGGTAATTAGTAAATACATTATGAAAGCATTCATTGGTGTGATATAAAAATGGATTGGAATGTTTAATCTTTGCTGATATCTCTCATTTTAGTTTTGGGGTTTTAGTTTGGAAGGGAAACATAGAAACATAGAAAATAGGAGCAGCAGTAGGCCATTCGGCCCTTCGAGCCTGTACCGACATTCAATATGATCATGGCTGATCCTCTATCTCAACACCATATTACTGCTTTCTCCCCATACCCCTTGATGCCTTTTGTGTCTAGAAATCTACCTATCTCCTTCTTAAAGTGACTTGGCCTCCACAGTCTTCTGTGGAAGAGAATTCCACAGGTTCACCACCCTCTGAGTGAAGAAATTTCTCCTCATCTCGGCCCTAAATTTCCTATCCCATATCCTGAGACTGTGACCCCTTGTTCTAGACTTCCCAGCCAGGGGAAACATCCTCCCCGCATCGAGTCTATCCAACCCAGTCAGAATTTTATACGTTTCAATGAGATCCTCTCATTCTTCTAAACTCTAGTGAATACAGGCCTAGTCGACCCAATCTCTCTTCATACGACAGTCCTGCCATCCCAGGAATCAGTCTAGTGAACCTTCGCTGCACTCCCTCTATGGCAAGTATATCCTTTCTTAGGTAAGGAGACCAAACTGCACACAATACTCCAGGTGTGATCTCACCAAGGCCCTGTATAACTGTAGTAAGACATCCTTGCTCCTGAACTCAAATCCTCTTGCAATGAAGGCCAACATACTATTTGCCTTTCTAACGGATTGATGCACCTGCATGTTTGCTTTCAATGACTGGTGTACAAGGACACCCAGGTCGCTTTGTACATCGCCATTTCCCAAGCTTTCACCATTTAAATAATACTTTGTCTTTATGTTTTTCCTACCAAAGTGGATAATTTCACATTTATCCACATTGTACTGCATCTGCCATGTGTTTGCCCACTCACTTAACCTATCTAAATCGCCTGGCAGCATCTTTGCATCCTCCTCACAACTCACAATCCCTTCTAGATTTGTGTCATCAGTAAAGTTGGAAATATTACATTTGGTTCCCTCATCCAAATCATTTATATATAATGGCCCAGAAACCCCTGCCTCCCCGGGTCCATACGGAGTTTCTATGGACCCGGGAAGGCATCGGAAAAGCCGGTTTTCAGTGCACAATGCGCTGAAAACCGACTTTCTCGATCTGTCAAGTTGGAGCTTGACAGATCTTCCGTATCTCGGGAGTGAGGACATTTGCAAGGGCAAGACTGTGGTACTTATCCATATCTTGCCCGATAAATGTCCTCAAAACTCTTGCGCCTGAGTTTTAAAACACACAAAAATATTGTAAAATAAAATTTTAAAAACACATGTTATTGTTAAAAACCCTCCCCACTACGGTAAGTTTATTTTAAACCATAATTAAAAAAACTTTTTTTTTAAATTGGAAAAATATATATATTTTAAATATATAAATAACTTTAATTTAAATTAATAAAAATATGTTGTGCATTTTTTCTATCGTTTATTATAGATTATATGTGTTTTGGGGACTGTTTCTCATTCATAATAATGGGAACTCCAACTTAGTTCCCATTATTATGAATGAGAATATACTATACCTGATTGGCTGCCCAGAGCCATGTGACTCCAGCTCCAGGCCTGCGCACATCCCGACATGCATGCACTGCGATACGCAGTCAGGAGAGGACTCTGGACCGTGATTTCATGTGGGTACAGCAGCTTCAGGTAGGTGTGCTTCTTTTTTCCAGAATCCAGTCGAACTGAAGTATTTATTTAATTGCTCTGCCATCAAATGGATGTGGTGATTGGGACATCCAGAGGAACCGGGAAGTGGGATGGAATTCACTGGAACCGAACTTTGATGAGTCAGTCACGGACCTCCCTTGTAGAATCGCCAAGGACTCGCTGCCTCCTCCGTCGCTGTTGTTACTGTTCCTGCTCCTCTTCCTCCTCCTCCTGCTCCTCCTCCTCCACCTCCTGCTCCTCTTCCTCCACCTCCTCCTGATACTCTTCTTCCACCTCCTGATCCTCTTCCTCCTGGTCCTCCTCCTCCACCTCCTGCTTCCACCTCCTGCTCCTCTTCCTCCTCCTCCTGCTCCTCTTCTTCCTCCTGCTCTTCCTCCTCCTCCTCAGGTGGTGCAGCTATGCCATCTGTGCCCTCATGATGGCGAGGTTGTGCAGCATGCAGCAGACGATGACGAATAGACACACCCGCTCAGGTGAGTATTGGAGGACTCCTCCCGAGTGGCCAAGGCAGGAGAACCATTGCTTCAGCACTCCAATGGTCTGCTCAATGATGTTCCCGGTGGCAGCATGGCTCTCATTATATGAGTGCTAGGCAGGAGTGTTGGGGTTGCAGAGGTGAGTCATGAGCCAGGTGGAGGGAGGATAGTTCTTGTCTCCGAGCAGCCAGCCGTGAGCTTGATGCAGTGGCTGGAACAGAGCTGGCGCAAGATGAAGGCATCGTGGCTGCTGCCAGGATAGCGGACATTCATGGTGAGGATTTGGCGTATGTGATCACACACCAACTGCACATTCAGTGAGTGGTGGCCTTTGCAGTTATGGAAGATCTCAGGGTTCTGATGCAGTGCACACAAAGTGACGTGGGTGCACTCAATGACATTTGTATCATGGGGAAGCCATATGCACACTTGTGCTACTTCTCTCTGGTCATGGGGAAGGAGATGTAGTCCCTCCTCCTTCTGTACGGAGCATCTGTGCCCTCGCGGATGGAACAATGGACGGTAAACTGGGCAATGTTGGAGATGTCATCTGTCACTCACTGGAAAGATCCATTGGCGTAGCAATTGAGTGTGATGGTGACCTTGACTGCCATGGAGAGAGCCGTCTTCACCCTGGTCTGAGGTCGAGTGCTGGTTGCAGCAGATGGCGGAGCTCTGTGACCACATCTTTGCTGAAGCGCAGCCGTCGAACACATTGTTCCTCAGTGAAATTGATGTAGGAGAACTGCTGCTGGGATACCCTGGAGTAAGGCCTCCTGGTGCCAGCCCTATTGGGCCTTCTCCCTCTGGCCACATTTTGCTGTCTTTCTCCCTGTGCCTCTCCTTGTGCCTCTCCCTGCCTTGTTCCATGTCCTTCTCCCTGCCTAACCCCCTATCTCCCTATCCCCCTATCTCCCTATCCCCCTATCCCCTATCTCCCTATCCCCTATCTCCCTATCCCCCTATCCCCTATCCCCCTATCTCCCTAACCCCCTATCTCCCTATCCCCCTATCTCCCTATCCCCTATCCCCCTATCTCCCTATCCCCCTATCTCCCTATCCCCCATCTCCCTATCCCCCTATCTCCCTATCCCCCTATCTCCCTAACCCCCTATCCCCTATCTTCCTATCCCCCTATCCCCTATCTCCCTATCCCCCTATCTCCCTAACCCCTATCTCCCTATCCCCCTAACCCCCTATCCCCTGCCTATCTCCCAGCCTTTCTCTCTGCATTTGTTTTTGGAGGTTGAGTGCCAACACAGCCCCCATGAAACGAGATAAATGTTGCGATTTCAAATCTGCCATGAATGATACAGGAGAATAGTTAAGAGGCAGCACAGTCCTTGAAGTCAAAATTGCTGTGATCTGTTCATCAGCCACTCTCCCTATGTGTTAGCAAGCTGCAAAGAGTAATGGCCAACAAAATGTTTTTTTCAAGATGGCGACTCCAACTCGACAGCTGAAGGTGTCATTGTCGCCATCAGGCGGTAAGTCAGGGTATGCGGCCCAATTTCACTTCCGGGGCGGTAACGGGGCACTGTGCACGGTGATGATATCATTGTCGTGCAGCCGAGCGGGGCACTTCTGGCAGAAGCGAGGTGTTACCTTGTAGTGCCTCTGCAAAACCCCCGTCCAATTGCATGGGGGGGGGGGAGGGGCTGTTATTATCACGCCCAAGCGAAAAATCTATTGTGCCCCATTAGTGCCTCCCGGAGGTGCTAACAACAGGCGCACAAGAGGCCAATTTCGGCCCAGAGTATAGTATCCTTGTGGCTTTGGTACTGGGCTAGCAACCTATATTGGCCTTGGAAGGGGTGCAGCGGAGATTCACCAGATTGATACCGGGGCTTAACGGGTTAAATTACGTGGACAGGTTGCATAAATGTAGCTTGTTTGGAGTTTAGAAGGTTGAGGCGTGATCTAATCAAGGTATTTAAATTGATTAAAGTATGTGATAGGTTGAATACAGAGAAACTATTTCCTCTGGAGGGAGAATCCAGAACAAAGGGGCATAATCTTAAAATTAGAGCTAGGCCATTTAGGAGTGTAATCGGGAAGCACTTTTTAAACAAAGGGTTGTTGGAATTTGGAACTCGCTCCCCCAAAAGTCTGTGAATGCTGGATCAATAGAAATGTTCAAAACTGAGATTGATGGAGTTTTGTTAGGTAAGCTATCAAGGGATATGGAGCAAAGGCAGATAATTGGAGTTGAGGTACATATCCGCCATCATCTGAACAAGTTTGAATGGCTGAATGGCCTATACTTGTTTCTATGTCATGAGTTCAAATCCCAGCATGGCAAGTTGTAAAATTAAATATTTTAAAAACCCAATAATTTGTGTGCCAGCACTAGAAAATGATCATAAAACTGTCGTAAAAATGCAACTAGTTCACTAAGGTTCCTTCAAGGAAGAGAAGGCACCACCCCTAACAGGTTTAGCCTGCAAGTGACTCCAGTCCACACTACATGGTTGATTCTTAATTCTCTCTGGGCTAAAGGTTTCTTTCTTTACAATCATGTCTCCACTTTTCTTGTCCCAATATGAAACCTTTTCAACATACTCATTCAAGAAGTACTTCATTGGCTGTAAAGAGCTTTGGAACATCCGGAGGTCATGAAAGGCGCTATGGAAATGCAAGTCCTTTTTCTGTCCATTGTTTCCTTTAACAGTTTCAAAAACATGGATCATGCCAATCCCTTCCCATTGTTTCGTCCCAGTGACCATTGATTCCAGTAGCCCATCTTGATAGTTCATTGGTTTAGAACTCAGTACCTTCCTTGCTTCCTTTCTTTGAAACCTTATTTAAAATAAACCTTGTTATTTATTTGTTAGTATAGTGACCAAATTGGACACAATAGATGCAATTTTGTGTCGCTACCACCCCATTTGCTCTTAAAAAAATGGCCGGAAGAGGGACCAACATAACGCGACTGGTGACAGCACCTACTTACCACCGGTGAAGTTGCCAACTGTCCCAATTTTTGGGGGATCTCCATCTGGCAGTCGGTGTGCCCATCAGAAACAGACAGGATGCTCATAACTATAAAAATTGGGGTCAGATGAGGCAGTTAGCACCCCTGATGCTGTTTTCGTCTTTATCCACCTACTCCTGATCCCGTCCTCCATCGATGGACAGTGCAAGTCGGGAGGCAATAATTTCCAGCAATAGTTACTGGAAAGGGGAAGCTAGATAGGGGTTTTAGGAAAAATGTTTATAACACTCGCTTGTGGGTTTTGAGCCTAAAAGGCTTTCAAATTTATTTTATTATTTGCTGCTTTAGCTTCTGTATCTATGTTGCCAACTGCTCTAAAGTTCTGTTTCTTTTCATTCCCGATGCTAATAACCCTCCCCTTTAAAATGCTGCCACAGGCCCATCATATTCGGCCACCCTACCCGATTTCCCACTTCCAGATCGGCCAGTTTCCTATTGGAGAGGGCATTTTGTGTTGGCAGCTCACTGAAAGCATTCTAATCATAACCAAAATCGATCATGTCCCATGCTGCCATATATGCCCTGTCCACCGAAAACATCCTCAGTACGTCAAGTATGCTCTCGCTTTATAGTTTTTATAGTTATAGTATTTATAGTTCGTCAATTTACTTCCTTGTATTTATACATCATGCAGATTATTTCTCTTGGCAATTGCTGCTAGACAGTTTTGTTACAAATTCATTGTGGCCATAGATATCTTGTGGCAGTCACTCCTGTAAGGACTCTGAGCATCTTATTGTTACTAGAGTTGACAACACTGACCTATATCTACTTGTAAAGTAGTGTAACAGTAGTACCTCCTTACTACCTGAATCAGAAAGTCATGCCTTTCGCCACTCAAAGGCAGTTTGAGCAAATACTTGGTAAGACAAAACTTAATACGAATTGCTAAATTGTTTTATTTCACAGTGAGAGAACATACAGAGAAACTGTTAGGATCAGAGAAACATAGTTCAATCTGTAAAACTTGACTGTGTAATAATACAAAATAATGAAAATGCCACGCTGCCCCACAGCAGTGGGTCTGTCTTAACTTAAACAAAGATATTTCTGACTACTCTCTCCAGCACTGTAACCTTCTCACAGCCTACTGCCTGATTGCCTCACATAATTCTGTTTCAAAAACTTGATTTACTGCATGTGTTTGCTTCCCTGTTTTTATCTTCCTCTGTTCAGACCGATAGTGATCAAAAACTTTCCAGCACAATGGGTATGAGGTATTCTTTAGATTTATTTTTACAAGTTAATTATTTTCTTATCGTTTACAGTCTTTGGATAAAACAATTTTAATTAGTAATTAAACACCTTTTGTCTGTCTTTTAAAAAGAAATTGTGAGAATTTACTTTGCTTTAAACTCCCACCAATAAAAAATCTCAAAATATGACAATTTTATTAAACAATATAAACTCTGCTGCTATTTGTGTAATTAATTGGCATTCCCTTAAATCTTTCAATATTAAATGCTAGGTCACATTCTTCTCAGTTGATAAGTGGCTGAATATCACACATCTCTCAGCACATTATAACATCCCGTACAACTTTGTGCCATCTACAATGTTAGATTTCACTTATAATATATCTGTCAGGTCATTGGGAAGAGTAGGAAACACACCACCATTTTTGCAGGATTCCAATGGATACAATTGCCAAATTTGAGCTATAATAATTACTCTCGGATTTCTACTATCTACCAATTAATAACCTAACTTACAACTTTGCCTCAGGAGTTTTTAATTTAATCACAAGTCTCCTGTGGGAGATCTTATCAATTTTTTTCGAAAGATATAGATGGTAACCACTATACTCAAGTATCAACTCTAATAAATTTGTACCCATAACTAGCTGTCATAGGTGTAAATGTACTTGACTATTTTGTCCATAATCTTATGAGACATTCCTAAATTGCTCCAGTATTTTTCCCACTAAAGATGCTGGGACTGAAATTCAGTGCAGCCAGAAAGCTGGTGGGGTTAAGGCCTTTTTTCCCTAATTAGCGCCGCAAAGTTTGCGGTGGCCATTGGATCCAAATTCAGCTTTTTGACTATAAAGAAGTGTTCCAGTCTTATTCGCCCTGCAAAGCTGAAAGTTTACAGTCTTAATTGGGGTGTTATTCCCACGGGAAATTCACCCTTAGGGTGATGTGGCAGCTGCCATTGCAGCACAGAAGCGAAGGAACGAGCGGATCGGTGCTGCTTTGGAGAGGATGGCCGCGGCTCTGCAAGAGTCGATGGAGCGTCGAAGTGCTGTCATATCTGGTGGCTTTCAGACTGTGGCTGCTCACATGCAGTCTCAGCTGGTTGTCCCCCGAGACCTCAGTGTTGCTTTCGCGGCTGGGACCACGACGGGCCACGGGGGAGCTTCCGGTGTGGCGCCACAACACCGACCTGAGCTCCCTCAGATTGGTGGTGGTGGTATTGTGTCGCCCCTGGTGAGTTATTCAGGCTCCTCGGGCCAGAATACGGATGATGCGGTCCCTCCGGCTCGCAGCATTCCTGGCCCCAGACCTGTCACTCCGCCAGTGCCTCCACGCATGGCCTCGCCCGAGCCAAGTCCGACTGAACCCTCCCAGGGGGGGTGTTGACCAATCTCCAGCTGACCCTTCCAGGCCCAAAGCTGCTCGAGGGCATCCTAGGACATTTGCAGCTTCCACACAGGGAACAAAGCAGCCTTCCCAGACCCATGAGCCAGCCATAGGGGAGATACTGAGGTGAAGTCGCAGGCTAGGCACGCATAAGAGGAGTTATAAGGAAATGCACAAGGGTGGTAAATGATGCTTACATGTTATTTTTCTGCACTGTTTATTGCAGTTGTTTGTAGCTATTTTGATTAAGTATTAAATCTTTATTTTTCGCACCTATATCTGGGCTGCTGTATAGTGTGAGGTGAGCATCATCATCATCATCATAGGCAGTCCCTCGGAGTCGAGGATGACTTGCTTCCACTCTAAAAGTGAGTTCTCAGGTGACTGAAGAGACCAATGTGGGACCTAGTCTCTTTCACAGTTGAGGCAAATTGAAGAACAGGGTAGGTGGGGAGCCTGTGTTGACGCACGTTCCTTCGGCTGTCTGCGCTTGGTTTCTGGTTACTCTCAGCGATGAAACCCGAGGTGCTAAGCGCCTTCCCGAATGCTCTTCCTCTACTTTGGGCGGTCTTGGGTCAGGGATTCCCAGGTGCCGGTGGGGATGTTGCATTTTATCAAGGAGGTTTTAAGGGTGTCCTTGAAGCGATTCCTCTGCCCACCTGGGGCTCGCTTGCCATGTCGAGGCTCCGAGAAGAGCGCTGGCTTTGGGAGTCCTGTGTCAGGCATGCGGACAATGTGGCCCACCCAATGGAGCTGATTGAGCGTGATCAGTGCTTCATGCTGGAGATGTTGGTCTGAGCGAGAACACTGACGTTGGTGCGCCTGTCCTCCCAATGGACTTGCAGGATCTTGCGGAGGCAGCGTTGGTGGTACTTCTCCAGTGCTTTGAGAGGTCTGCTGTATATAGTCCACATCTCTGAGCCATATAGGAGGGCGGGTATCACTACTGCCCTGTAGACCATAAGCTTGGTGCTGGATTTGAGGACCTGGTCTTCAAACACTCTCTTCCGCAGGCAATCGAAGGCTGCGCTGGCACATTAAAGGCAGTGTTGGATCTCATCATCGATGTCTGCCCTTGCTGACAGTAAGCTCCCGAGGTATGGAAAATGGTCCACATTGTCCAAGGCCTCATCATGGATTTTGATAACTGAGGGGCAGTGCTGTGTGGCAGGGTCAAGTTGGTAGAGGACCTTTGTCTTACGGATGTTTAGTGTAAGGCCCATGCTTTCATTCGCCTTGGTGAAGGTGTTGACGATGGCTTGAAGTATGGCCTCCGAGTGTGCGCAGACGCAAGCGTCGTCTGCATACTGTAATTCGATGAGAGAGGATGGGACAGCCTTGGATCTAGCCTGGAGGCGGTGGAGGTTGAACAGATTCCCATTTCCGCTCGGAATGCTGAGCTGGAGCGACATTTCCAGTCTGAGCCCCGAGATTGAGATTTCCGTTTTCTCTCTGTGAATCTCGGAATCGTTATTTCTTTCTCTCCAGTTTTTTTCCCCCCTTTTCTCTTTCTCGATTCTTATTTCTCTATTTCTCTCTCTCCCAATCAAATGTTCTCTTTCTGTTTCTCATTCCCTTTCCTCACTTCTATCTCTTTCTCCTTTCTCTTTTGCTCCATTCTCACCCTCTCCCTCTCTCCCTCTCTCCCTCCCTCTCTCCCTCTCTCTCTCCCTCCCTCTCTCCCTCCTCCCCGCTCTCCCACCCTCTCTCACTTCCTCTCTCACTCCCTCTCTCTTTCCCTCTCTACCTCTCTCACTCCCTCTCTCTCTTTCCCTCTCCCTCTCTCTCCCCCTCTCTCTCTCTTTCCCCCTCTCTCTCTCTCACCTTCTCTCTTTCCCTCTTCCTCGCTCCCTCTCTCTTTCCCCACCCTTTCTCTCTCCTTCCCCTTGAGTGCGGATTTTGTGCTGAACTCCTCCGGTCCATTGAAGAGGCTCTTGGACTTGTTGCTGAGCAATACGGAGTGGCTCCGGGATCTTGCTCTGTCCGGAGCTCGTTGATCTCCCCCAGATGATCTCTTACCGGACTTCTCTGTGAGACCAACTCAGCTGCTATTACTTCGAGGACTCTGGGGAGCTTCCGACCCACCCTCAGGTTTGGATCTTACCTTCTTGTCTCTCTCCGCTCCCACGGCTCTGAGATCACTGCCATTCTGCACCGGCCCCAAAGACTGTTGGGGGCTCCGTCAGCTAAAGGGCCGGCTTTTTCACGCTGAAAATGGGTCTGGGGGCGATGCGGCAGCGGTGCGCACTTTTAGCGTGTCACTACTGCCGCAAGCCCCACACCGCCATGAGGGTTGACGGTGGCCCACACTGCTGCAAGACCTCCTGGGACGAATCTATGTTGGGGCGGCCAGTTGAGCCCAAAGCGACGGCCATTCGATTTTGACGAATGGCCGCTGTAAACGGACAGTAATGGTCCTTCCCGGGACCGTGAATTTCAGGGCTGCTATCCCTTAACAATATCATCTGAAAGCATGGGATCTGCTTCCACAAGTGAGCCAATAATACTTAGTTTTATTTCTCTGCCTTCCCATTCAATCCAACACTCTTCAACTATCTGTCTGACATTATGCCCAGAATGACCCAAAACTTGCTCCAACTAAATTTTGACCAAACTGCAACCGTCAGTGGAAATTATAACCAGCCCCGCCTGGTGGAGTGGGTGGGCGCACAATTAGATGCGAAGACTTACCACTCCATTCCCGCACATTTCCCACATGCTGCCACCTTAACTGGGCTTTTTGTTTAGTCAACTGAGGTGCCCGACTGTTTCAGGTCCAAGCCCAATTATTACATGCAAATCGGGGTTTTATGGTGTCATCAGGACCCCATTTTAATAGCTTACTCATCAAGGTGCCCACTATAGGTTCCCTGCTCAGTAAATCCTGGCAGGGAGGAAGAGGAAGCTCTCCAAGATAAGTCAAAATGTCTCTTAATGGAGCCAGAAGGAGTAGCAGTACTTCAATGGGCACCACAAAGAAAGTTCTGGACGTCTGCTGCCCCAGGCTACCCATTTCACACCCACACCCACAAAACAACCCTGATTTACATCCTTGCGACTTACTCTGATGCCAATGGGAAGTCTCCTGGACCCATGATTTTGACCTGCTCGAAACTAGCCAGCTGCCTCTTTCCGGCCGCTTTGCGCAGTCAGCTGGCCAGTGGGATGCTGGAAGTTAAAATTATCCGAGCCTCAAACTGGTGACGTGGACCGGTTTGGACGATCACCCCGCTCCCTGCCTGCCTGAAATCGCCTTCCAGTTAAAGCCCCTTCCCCATCCTTTTGGACTTCTGTCAATATCTGTGTGCCTCTGGTCTCCTAAATGTCACCTCAGTCTGAGCCAGGACGTGTCAAATCTTGGCATGTTGCATGACCCCAAGCTTAGCTACCTCCCCCACAATCATTAGATTATCAAAACTACTTTATTCTATCTCCAAGAGTATTGTCGGCCTCTGCCCCTACCACTCCCCAACTGCTGCTGAAACTCTGGTCTATGCCTTTATCACCTTGAAGCTCAACTTCTCTGAAGCTTCGACAGCTGGCTTCTTGCCCCGATCCTCTTTTTCATTCAGAATACTGTGATCCATGGCCTCGCCTGCACAGACTCGCATTCCCACCATTCCCTCCTTATCTAAGCTCTGGGCCTCGCCTGCACAGACTCGCTTTCCCATCATTCCCTCCTTATCTAAGCTCTGGGCCTCGCCTGCACAGACTCGCTTTCCCACCATTCCCTCCTTATCTAAGCTCTGGGCCTCGCCTGCACAGACTCGCTTTCCCATCATTCCCTCCTTATCTAAGCTCTGGGCCTCGCCTGCACAGACTCGCATTCCCACCATTCCCTCCTTATCTAAGCTCTGGGCCTCGCCTGCACAGACTCGCATTCCCACCATTCCCTCCTTATCTAAGCTCTGGGCCTCGCCTGCACAGACTCGCATTCCCATCATTCCCTCCTTATCTAAGCTCTGGGCCTCGCCTGCACAGACTCGCATTCCCATCATTCCCTCCTTATCTAAGCTCTGGGCTTTGCATGCTTCAATGAATTCAAGATCTTCACCCTCTCCTTCAAATCTGACCCCACGATCTATGTACATAAAGTCTGCCCACCACCAGGGGGCACTACCGTTGGAGGTCCTAGGGTCATAGGTACACTTGTGCTGGGCCCGGTATATAACCTGAAGTTCACCTTTGTATCTTCACTTCTGGAAGCCATTAAAGACTGACCAGGTTACACCTAGTCACTGGCTCACAGTATGGAGTTCATTGTATCATTTCATACACTACAGTTGGCGACGAGGCAAATACGAACCCACGCAAAAGTATGGCGAGCACAGCACGATCGAGTACTGTTTTAATTCTCGAGCGATTCAATGAGGGAGAGGATTGGGGAGATTTCACGAATTGTCTTGACCAGTATTTCGTGGCAAACGACCTAAACAAAGACAAGGATGCAGAGAAGCACAGGGCAGTTCTTCTCACCGTCTGTGGCCTCACGATCTATGCACTCATCAAGAATCTGCTCTCACCCACTCTTCCTACAGAAAAGGATTAGAAAGAACTGTGTGCTCTAGTTCGGGAACACCTCAAACCCACAGAAGGAATCCACATATCCAGATATCATTTCTATACGCACGTTCATCCAGAAGGCCAGGACGTAACGGCATTTGTTGCCGACCTGAGATGTCTTGCAGGTCCTTGTAAATTTGGGCCTGCGTTGGAAGACATGCTGCGTGACTTTTTCGTGATCAGGGTCAACCACGAGACGATCTTAAGCTGCTGGCTGCGGAGAAGCCAGACCTCAGCAAGGTCATCACCATCGCCCAGGCTTGCATGCCCATGCAGAAAAGCACGAAGCAGATATCGCGACAAAACAGGAACTCCACAGCAAGTACTGTGTACAAAATTGTATTGACGGCCGGCAGAGCTGCACATGGGAGGGCCTACTCGACTGTATCTGCAAGACCAGGAGCCGCTCAAAGTTCACCATCGAGGGTCTACTCGACTGCGTATGCGAGAACAGGAGCCGCTCAAAGTTCGCCATCAAGGGCCTACTCAACTGCGTATGTGAGAACAGGAACCGCTCAAAGCCCGTCATTGGGCGCAAATCCAAGCTCAATGTGTTGACGTTGCAGGGGCAATCACTGACCCCATCAGTGCCGCTTCAGGCAGTATGTATGCAGAGGGTGTGCAAAGATGGGGCATCTTCAGCGGACGTGTCCACAGCAGAGCAAGTGAGCTGTGACACACCACGTGGATGATGATCTGGCGATGCAGCCTGAAGCATTTGAGAGCTCCGAGGAGGAAGTGTATAGCATAGGTGCGTTCCTAACAAAGAGCCAACCGATAATGATGGAGGTAAAATTAAACGGCGTGTCGGTATCCATAGAATTAGACACGGGTGCGAGTCAATCGATAATGAGCCAGAGGACTTTCGAAAAGCTGTGGGAGACCAAGGCAGAGAGACCCAAGCTGAGTCCGATAAATGCAAAGTTGCGTACCTACACCAAAGAGCTCATACCAGTGATCGGTAGTGCAGCAGTAAGAGTGTCGTACGAGGAAGTGGTTCATGATCGACCATTATGGATTATCCCGGACAATGACCCATCATTATTCGGCAGGAGTTGGCTCGAGAAAATAAAATGGAAATGGTACGATATCAAAGCTTTGTCATCAGTGGATGATGATTTGTGTGCTCAAGTGCTGAGCAAATTTCCCTCACTGTTTGAATCAGGAATTGGCAGCTTCAAGGGAACCAAGGTGCAGATTCACCTAGGCCCAGACGCAAGGCCCATCCATCACAAAGCCAGGGCGGCCCCGCACATGATGAGAGAAAAGGTCAAGCTCGAATTGGACAGGCTAACACGAGGGGGTCATCTCACCGGTCGAATTTAATGAATGGGCCAGCCCCATTGTTCCGGTGTTAAAGAGCGATGGCACAGTCAGGATTTGTGGAGACTACAAGGTCACGATCAACCGAGTTACCGAAAGCTGATGACCTGTTTGCAACGCCAGCCAAGGGAAAATCGTTCACCAAATTGGATCTAACGTTGGCCTACCTGACACAGGAATTGGTTGAATCATCAAAGAAACTTACTTGCATCAACACGGACAAAGGACTGTTTATTTACAACAGGTGCCCTTTTGGCATTCGTTCGGCGGCACCATATTTCAGAGAAACATGGAGAGCCTATTAAAATCCGTCCCCAGGACCGTGGTATTCCAAAACGACATCCTAGTCACAGGTTGTGACACCGCCGAACACCTGCACAATCTGGAAGAGGTTCTGCATCGTCTGGACAAGGTGGGACTCAGGCTGAAACGTTCGAAGTGCGTTTTCATGGCACCAGAGGTCGAATTCCTTGGACGAAAGATTGCTACAGACGCGAAAACAGAGGCCATCAAAAATGCGCCCTGGCCCCAGAATGTGACGGAGCTGCATTCGCTCCTGGGTCTTCTCAACGACTTCGATAACTTCTTACCCAAATTGAGCACAGTATTAGAGGCTTTGCACAAGCTGCTCAGGAAAGGAGATGACTGGGTTTGGGGTGAACTTCAAGACAGAGCCTTTGAGAAGGCTCGAAATCTGTTGTGTTCCCACAAGCTACTGGTACTGTATGACCCATGCAAGTGTCTAGTTTTGACCTGTGATGCGTCATCCTATGGGGTCAGCTGCGTACTCCAGCAAACCAATGAGTCAGGCAAACTACAACCAGTTGCATATGATCTTGAAGCCTGCCCAAGACAGAAAGAGCTTTAGCATGTGTTTATGAGGTTAGAAAAATGCACCAGTACCTGTTTGGCCTTTGCTTTGAGCTGGAAACCGATCACAAGCCGCTTATATTGTTATTCTCGTAACATAAAGGTATCAATACCAACGCGTTGTCCCGCATCCAGAGGTGGGCGCTGAGATTATCTGCCTATGATTATGTCATTCGCCATAGACCAGGCACCGACAACTGCACTGATGCATTGAGCCGGTTACCGTTGCCCACACCGGAGGTGGAAACGCCAATGCCCGCAGAGCTACTCATGGTCATGGATGCCTTTGAGAGTGAAGGGTCGCCTGTCACTGCTCAACAAGTTAAGACCTGGACCAGCCAGGATCCAACCTTATCGGTTGTAAAACATTGTGGTTCTTAACGGGGACTGGTCGGCCATCCCCAAGGAAATGGGTGATGGAACCAAACCGTACAGCCGTCACAAAGATGAGCTATCGTGGGATAATCGTGTTGTAATGCCCAAGAAAGGCAGGGCGAGATTTGTACGGGAGTTCCATAGTAACTGGTATTGTCATGATGAAGGCCATCGCCAGGTCCCATGTTTGGTGGCCTGGCATTGACTCGGACTTAGAATCATGTGTGCATCAGTGCAGCACTTGCATGCAGTTAAGCAATGCCCCAAAGGAAGCTCCACTCAGTCTGTGGTCATGGCCATCCAAACCGTGGTCTAGAATCCACATCGAATTTGCGGGCCCCTTCCTTGGTAAAATGTTTTTTGTGGTGGTGGATGCACACTCCAAATGGATAGAATGTGTGATCATGTCATCCAGCACTTCCACTGCCACCATTGAGAACCTGAGAGCCATGTTTGCCACACATGGCCTGCTAGACATTGTTGTCAGCGACAACGGACCGTGTTTCACGAGCCTGGAGCTTCAAGAGTTCGTGAAACGCAACTGCATAAAACACGTGAGGTCAGCCCCGTTCAAACCCGTGTCCAATAGTCAAGCGGAGCGGGCAGTTCAAACCATCGAGCAGAGCCTGAAACGCGTAACTCATGGTTCCTTGCAGACATGCCTGTCACACATACTGCTCAGTTACAGGACAAGGCCACACATGCTCACCGGGGTCCCACCTGCAGAACTATTGATGAAGAGAGGCCGTGAAATCAGGCTCTCTCTAGTTTATCCTGACCTTAACGATCATGTCGAAACCCGACATCAACGCCAGCAGTGGTATCACGACTGCGCCGCAGTGTCACATGACATATCTGTAAATGACCCAGTGTATGTACTTAACCATGGTCAAGGGCCCAAGTGGCTCCCAGGCAATGTTACGGATAAGGAGGGTAACCGGGTGTATATGGTTAAGCTCAAGAATGGGCAGATGAGCAGGAAACACATTGATCAAATCAAGCTAAGACACAATGACGAACCGGAACAGTTGGAAAAAGACACCGCGAGCTGAGACGACCAACCAATTTACGTCCAGCCATCAGAAGAACCCACTGTGGTCAACGCCCAGCCCCAAGTCGTGAGATACTTGGAAAGCATTGGGATTGTACTGAGATGGTCAACCAGGGAGCGAAGTGCTCCGGACCGTCTGAACTTGTAATATGGACTTGTGCCAAGAACTGGGGTGGGGGGAAATGATGTAATGTATGTACATAAGGTCTGCCCACCACCAGGGGGCACTACCGTCGGAGGTCCTCGGGTCATAGGTACACTCTTGCTGGGCCTGGTATATAACCTGAACTTCGCCTTTGTATCTTCACTTCTGGAAGTCATTAAAGACTGACCAGGTTACACCTAGTCACTGGCTCACAGTATGGTGTACATTGTATCATTTCATACACTACACTTTACAATCTCCTCCAGCCATACATCCTCTGCTCCTCTGATACTGAGCTACTCCTTGTTCACCACTCGTTCTGTTTGTTACGTTTTGAATAACTCCACAAGACTGCACATCTTAAGCTCAAACTGTTGTGATCTTGGTCTTTTTATTGTGACTGCAGAGTGCAGAAGCAGCATGGTTGGTTACCTTTTATTCCGGCTTGCCCAGGGTGCACAGGTGACCGTTAGGTCTTCCGCATTGGTGAGATTTACAAACATAACATCACTCCCCTACCCCAAAGACTTATGTACAAGTTATTTACAAGTTGACGCGATCTGGCGCTCTGCGTTCCCGGGTCAATTTCCTGAGTTGAAGTCCTGACATGGGTGAGTTGGTCAGATCATTGTTGCACGGCAGCGAGGCAGGTCTGATTGGACTGTCAGGCATGGTGGGTTCATCCTTGTGGTTGACAGCGAGGTCGATTGCTGGTTGGGTGTGTGTTGGTGGATCATAGATGGTAAAGTCTTCTTCAAACTGTTCTTGGTTGTCAGTGAATTGCAATTTGGTCTGATCCAAGTGCTTTCTGCACGTTTGTCCATTCAACAGTTTAACAACAAACACTCTATTCCCCTCCTTGGCTAAAAAGTGCCAGCAACCAATTTGGGACCATGACCATAATTGAGAACAAACACAGGATCATTAATCTCAATGTCACGCGATACAGCCACACGATCGAGGTACATGTTATGCTGGTGCTGCCGGGTTTCTACGTGATCATTGAGATCCGTGTGGACTAAGGAGAGCCTGGTTTTGAGTGCTCTCTTCATAACAATTCTGCAGGGGGTAAGTCCGGTAGCTGAGTAGGACCCGAGATAACCGGGTCTGCAAGGAGCCGTCCATTACACGTTTCAAGCTCTGCTTGATGGTTTGGACTGCCCGTTCCGCTTGACCATTGGATGCGGGCTTAAATGGGGCAGACCTGACATGCTTAATACCATTGTGGGTCATGATCTCGTTGAATTCCGAGCTGGTGAAACACAGTCCATTGTCACTAACAAGGACGCCGGGCAAACCATGGGTGACAAACATGGCCCTGAGGCTTTCAATGGTGGCAGTGGATGTACATAATGACATTATCATACATTCAATCCATTTAGAGTAAGCGTCCACTGCTACTAGAAACATCTTTCCTAGAAAAGAGTCAGCAAAATCTACGTGGACCCTGGACCACGGTTTGGAGGGCCATGACCACAGACTCTGTGGGGCCTCCCTTGGTGCATTGCTCAACTGTGAGCAAGTGTTGCATTGGTGTACACATGACTCCAATTCGGAGACAATGCCAGGCCACCAAATGTGCGATCTGGTGATAGCCTTCATCATGACTATGCCTGGGTGGGTACTATGTAGGTCGCATTTAAATGTTTCCTTGCCTTTTTTTGGCAAGACCACGTGATTCCCCCATAGGAGACAATCCGATTGGATGGACAATTCATCCTTACGTCGGTGGAACGGTTTAATTTCATCTTGCATTTCCCCGGAAACCACCGACCAGCTCCCATTAAGGTCGCAGCTTTTTACTAGTGATAGCACAGGGTCCTGGCTAGTCCAGGTCCTGATCTGTCGAGCCGTGACGGGTGACCCCTCGCTCTCAAAAGCATCCATTACCGAAGCAAGTCTGCGGGTTGCGCCATTTCCACCCCGGTGGTGGGCAATGGTAGCCGACTGAGGGCATCAGCGCAGTTCTCAGTGCCTGGTCTGTGGCGGATTACATAGTCATACGCAGACAATGTTAGTGCCCATCTTTGGATGCGGGACGAAGCAATGGTGTTGATACCTTTGCTTTCTGAGAGCAGTGAAGTAAGCAGTTTGTGGTCAGTTTCGAGCTCGAAGCAGAGACCAAATAGGGATTAGTGCATTTTCTTAACCCCGTATACACATGCTAATGCTTCTTTCTCAACCATATTGTAGGCTCTTTCAGCCTTGGATAAACTTCTGGATGCATATGCAACCAGTTGCAGTTTGCCTGACACATTTGCTTGCTGTAACACACAACCGACCCCGTACGACGACACATCACAAGCTAGTACTAAACGTTTACATGGGTCATACAATACAAGTAACTTGTTAGAGCATAGCAGGTTTCTTGCCTTATTAAAGGCTGTCTCTTGAGATTTACCCCAAACCCAGTCATCACCCCTGCGTAGCAATAGTTGCAAGGATTCCAGCAAAGCGCTCAACCCGGGTAGAAAGTTATCAAAATAGTTGAGGAGTCCCAGGAATGAACGCAGCTCCATCACATTCTGTGGCCTGGGTACATTCTTGATGGCCTCCGTCTTGGAGTCCGTGGGTCTGATGCTGTCTGCCGCAATCTTTCTCCCCAGAAATTTGACCTCTGGTGGCAGGAAAACACACTTGGAGCGTTTCAGCCTGAGTCCCACTCTGTCCAGTCGCTTTAGAACCTCTTCCAGGTTGTGCAAGTGTTCGATGGTGTTGCGACCAGTGATGAGGATGTCATCTTGAAACACCACAGTGCATGAAACCGATTCCAGCAGACTCTCCATGTTCCTCTGGAAGATGGCCGCAGCCGAGCGAATCCCAAAAAGGCATCTGTGGTATACAAACAGTCCTTTGTGCGTGTTGATGCACATCAATTTCTTTGATGGTTCAGCCAGCTCCTGTGTCATGTAAGCAGAGGTTAGATCTAGCTTGGTGAACGACTTTCCCCCTGATAGTGTTGCGAATAGGTCCTCCGCTTTAGATAGTGGGTACTGGTCCTGTAATGAGACTCGGGTGATCGTTACCTTGTAGTCCACGCAGATTCTGACCGTCCCATCTCTCTTTAGCACCGGCATGATTGGACTGGCCCACTCGGTGAATTCGACTGGCGATATGATTCCCTCTCGTTGAAGTCTGTCCAGCTCGATCTCGACTTTCTCTCCATTCATATATGGGACTGCTCGGGCCTTGTGATGAACAGGTCGTGCCCCAGGAACAAGATGGATCTGCATCTTGGGGCTTGTGAAGTTGCCGATGCCTGGCTCAAATAACGCGGGAATTTGTTTAGCACCTGGGCGCACAAGGCGTCATCCTCCAAAGACAGTGCTTTGATGTCGTCCCAGTTCCATCGATCTTTCCCAGCCAGCTTCTGCCGAACAGCGTTGGGCCATCGCCTGGTACAATCCATAGTGATAAATCATGCACAGTTCCATCGTACGGTACCTTCACTGCCGCACTGCCAATGACTGGTATGAGCTCTTTGCTGTATGTGCGCAGCTTGGTGTGGATCAGGCTTATTTTTGGCCTTTGTGCCTTGTTGCCCCACAGCTTCTCAAAAGCCGTCTGGCTCATAATTGACTGACTCAGCCCAGTGTCCAATGCCATGGAAACTGGAATGGCATTTAATTTGACTTTTAACATTATCGGAGGGCTTTTGGTGGTGAAGGTGTGTACCCCATACACTTCCTCTTCAGCCTCGGGTAGAGTTGCCTCTCTTACTCGTTCAACGTCATCCACGCCGGATCAGTCATCTTCTGCTGACTCTGCCACGTGGTGAGTCGCAGCACGTCTGCACATTCGCTGGAGGTGCCCCATTGTTCCACAGCCCTTGCACATGTAGTGCTTGACTCGACATTGATGGGCTCGATGATTACCCCCGCAGCGCCAGCATGGTGCTAATGGATTCGCATTCACACCCCACGGCGGTCTCTGAGTCACCCTGGATCTGGCCGTAGCAGGCGTGTAGGCCCTGCTATGTACAGTTCCTCCTGCTGAAGGCGTTATTTTATGCACAGTACGTGCCGGTGAGTTCCTGTCATGTATTCAACCAGCATTGTAACCCATGTATAATCTGACCTAAGTTGCACACTGAGAGAATAATGACCACTAGGTGGGTGACACTCCTAACCTGGACCTTCAGGTATAAAAGGGGAAGCTCCACCCACCTTCATCACTTGAGTGCTAAGGAATAAAGGACAGGTCACAGACTGACCTTCTCTCAAGCATTGGCCTCGTGTGCATTTATACTGTGTAGTAAGGACGTATCAATGGCGACGAGAAACTGGGATTTAAACCACGTGAGCATGGCCACTAGCGGAACAGACGAGAGATACTGTGTTAAGGAATGGTTGGGACAGAGATTCAACATTGTTAAAGCAGCACACAGTTCTCCAGGCAGACAAGGGCAATCGGGCATGCTCCAACATGTAGTCGAACCCAGAGGGGGAGTTCGACAGACACAATGGCAAGCTGTACGTCGATTCACGTCATTGCAAGGGACAATGCGGCCAGTAATGGGGCCATCAACACCTGTTAATGGCGCATTCAAGGATAGTCACAGGGGCAGTCAGGGATGATCGACTGGCAAGGGACCTTTTGTTTCAAACAGCAGCTCATGTTGGAGGCGTGGAGGCACACACTCAGTCGGAGTTTGCAGAGATAAGCAAAATACCTGCAGAAATTGCAGAGGTGAACGCTGGGGGAAATCGCTGGAAGCTGAAGTTCAGCGAGTTCATGTAGAGCACGTATACAGTTCATACACCAGGACGCCACCGATAATGATGAAAGTGCTCCTTAATGGCATCCCAGTATCAATGGAGCTAGACACAGGGGCTAGCCAGTCCCTGATGGGTATCAAACAGTTCAAAAAGTTGTGGCTGTCCAAGGCCAGGAGGCCAAAAATATCGCCGATTGACGCACAGCTACGAACTTACACAAAGCAGATCATTCTGGTGCTAGGCAGCGCCACGGTAGTCGTGACCCACAAAGATTCAGAGAACAGGTTGCCACTCTGGATTGTCCCAGGGGACGGTCCCGCACCACTGTGGAGGAGTTGGCTTGCTGTCATGAACTGGAAATGGGACGATGTCAATGCAATTTCCTCTGTGGAGCGAGTATCATGTTCACAGATCCTGGACAAATTTGACTCATTATTTCAACCCGGCATCGGCACTTTCATGGGGGCCAAGGTAGTGATTCACATAAACCCGGACGCCAGGCCAGTACATCACAAGGCCAGAGCGGTGCCGTACGTGATGCGGGAAAAGATAGAATGCGAATTGGACCGCCTGCTGAGGGAAGGCATCATCTCGCCAGTCAAATTCAGTGACTGGGCGAGCCCGATTGTGCCGGTGCTCAAGGCGGATGGGTCGATCAGGATATGTGGTGATTACAAGGCCACCATCAATTGGGTGTCACTCCAAGACCAGTACCCACTACCGAGAGTGGAGGACCTCTTTGCGACGCTATCCGGTGGCAAACTTTTTTCAAAATTGGACCTGACCTCAGCTTACATGACCCAGGAGCTGGCGAGTAAGTCGAAGAAGCTCACCACCATCACGACACACAAGGGGTTGTTTGAGTACAACAGATGTCCGTTCGGGATTCGCTCGGCCGCCGCGATCTTCCAACGAAATATGGAAAGCCTCCTCAAGTCGATTCCAAGGACGGTGGTTTTTCAGGACGACATCGTCATCACGGGTTACGATACTGAAGAGCAACTCCATAACCTGGAAGAGGTGCTACGCAGACTGGACCGGGTAGGGCTGCGAAGTGTGCCTTCCTAGCTCCAGAGGTAGAATTCCTGGGGATGAGGGTAGCAGCAGACGGGATCAGCCCTACTGCGTCCAAGACGGAAGCGATCCAGAGAGCACCCAGACCCTGTAACACGACGGAGCTGCGTTCGGTCCTGGGGCTCCCGAACTATTTTGGTAACTTTCTTCCCAAATTGAGCACGCTGCTAGAGCCGCTACACGTGCTCCTACGCAAAGGTCGCGAATGGGTCTGGGGGGACAGCCAGGAAAGGGCTTTTAATAGAGCACGCAATTTGTTATGTTCCAACACTCTGTTAACACTATACGACCCATGTAAGAAACTTGTGTTAACGTGCGTTGTCCTATGGTGTCGGGTGTGTGTTGCAGCATGTCAATGTCAAGGGTCAATTACAGCCGGTAGCTTATGCCTCCAGGAGTCTGTCCCAGGCAGAAAGGGGTTACGGGATGGTAGAAAAGGAGGCGCTCGCATGTGTATATGCTGTAAATAAAATGCACCAGTACCTGTTTGGCAGGAAATATGAGCTGGAGACAGATCACAAACCCCTAATGTCCCTTTTGGCCGACAACAAGGCCATAAATGCAAACGCATCGGCCCGCATACAGAGGTGGGCACTCACGTTAGCTGCCTATGACTATACAATTCGGCACAGACCGGGCATCGAAAACTGCGCCGATGCACTCAGCAGGCTCCCACTAGCCACCACTGAGGGGGCTACCGAGCATGCTGCTGAGATGGTCATGGCTGTTGAAGCTTTCGGAAGCGAAGGCTCACCCGTGACAGCCCATCAGATTAAAGTCTGGACAAATAGAGACCCGCTATTGTCTCTAGTCAAGAAATGTGTCCTGAATGGGGACTGGGCAGCCACGTACAGGGCATGCCCTGAGAAATGTAAACCATTTCACAGGCGCAGGGATGAACTCTCGATTCAGGCCGATTGTCTACTGTGGGGAAACTGCGTAGTCATGCCCCAGATGGGCAGAGAGGTGCTCATCAGAGAACTCCACAATGAGCACCTGGGCATTGTCATGATGAAGGCAATTGCCAGGTCACACGTTTGGTGGCCAGGGATAGACGCAGATCTGGAACTTTGTGTTCACAGGTGCAACATGTGTGCCCAGCTGGGCAATGCGCCCAGGAAAGCCCCTCTTAGCTACTGGCCTTGGCCTGCCAAGCCTTGGTCACGCATCCATGTGGACTACGCAGATCCTTTCATGGGAAAAATGTTTTTGGTTGTAGTAGATGCCTACTCCAAATGGATCGAGTGCGTCATTTTAAATTCAAGCACAGCCTCTGCCACGGTAGAAAGTCTATGGGCAATGTTCGCCGCCCACGGTCTATCGGACGTCTTGGTCAGCGACAATGGCCCGTGCTTCACAAGCACTGAATTCCAGGACTTCATGGCAGGCAATGGAATTAACCATGTCAGAACGGCACCGTTCAAGCCGGCCTCAAACGGCCAGGCAGAACGAGCAGTGCAGATAATCAAACAGGGGATGCTCAGAATACAAGGGGGTTCCCTACAAACCCGCTTATCACGCCTCCTGTTGGCCTATAGATCCTGACCACACTCGCTCACAGGGGTTCCACCCGCAGAGCTGCTAATGAAAAGGACACTCAAAACCCGGCTATCCCTTATACACCCCACCATGAAAGAAACTGTCGAGAGCAGGCGCCAGCCACAATATGACTACCATGACAGGAATGCGAGGGCGCGATGTATTGATGTAAATGATCCTGTTTTTGTCCTCAACTACGCTGCAGGGCTCAAATGGCTCACAGGCACTGTGATTGCCAAAGAGGGAAATAGGATTCTGGTAGTTAAACTTACCATTGGACAAATCTGCCGCAAACACGTGGATCAAACATAAAGGAGGTTCAGCAACCCCATAGAAGAAGCAGAGGAAGAACACGATGTAGAGTTCACTCCACCACAGGTGACCGAACACCGGAACCAAAGGGAGGAGAGCCCAATCACTGTGGGCAGTCTGGACAGGCCTGAGGCACCGCAAACAGCAGACACTCAGGCCAGCGCCCAACAACCGGAGCCCCAACTCAGGCGCTGCACAAGAGAGCGTAAACCACCAGAGAGACTCAACCTGTGATCCCAATAAGACTTTGGGGGGGAGGTGATGTCATGTATTCAACCAGCATTGTAACCCATGTATAATCTGACCTAAGTTGTACACTGAGAGAACAATGACCACTAGGTGGGAGACACTCCTAACCTGGACCTTCAGGTATAAAAGGGGAAGCTCCACCCACCTTCATCACTTGAGTGCTAAGGAATAAAGGACAGGTCACAGACTGACCTTCCCTCAAGCATGGGTCTCGTGTGCATTTATACTGTATAGTAAGGACGTATCAATTCTGATGCTGCAATGATATCTGTTTGGTGTTATCGTTCGTGGACATAAAAGCCTGGGCTATCATGTTGGCCTTGCTCAGATCTAGGGATTCGGCAGACAGCAGTTTGCGAAGAATGACCTCGTGGCTGATTCCAAGCACGAAAATGTCCCGCAACACTTCCCCCCAAAATCCAGCAAATACGCACGGTCCTGCAAGGTGTCTTAGGTCGACGACATAGCTCGCCATGTCCTGGCCCTCGGAGCGGTAGTGCGTATAAAAGCGATACCTGGCCATCAAGATGCTCTCCTTCGGCTTGAGGTGTTCCCGAACCAGCGTGCACAGCTCTTCATATGTCTTCTCCATTGGTTTTGTCAGTGCTAGCAGATTTTTGATGAGGCCATATTTCATGGACCCGCAAACGGTGAGGAGAATCGCCCTGCGCTTGATCGCGGTTTCTTTCTTTTCCAGCTCGTTGGTCACGAAGTACTGGTCAAGACTCTCAACGAAGGCTTCCTAATCATCATCCTCAACAAATCTCTCAAAAATATCTACGGCAGCCATAACTGCGTAAAAGTTTGTGATCTGTTACTCATCGCCAATTATTACGTTTAGAATAACTCCACAAGACTGCACATCTTAAGCTCAAACTGTTGTGACCCTGGTTTCTTTATTGTGACTGCAGAGTGCAGAAGCAGCATGGTAGGTTACCTTTTATACCTGCTTGCCCAGGGTGCACAGGTGACCCTCAGGTCTCCCACAGGTGTGCCCCCTAGTGGCAACATTGGTAGGTTTACATACATAACACTGTTCTACCAGCAATGGTCATTGCTTCAGCTCCCTGTCCTTGGGAGCTCCCTTATTAGATTTCTCTGCCTTGCTACCTTCTTTCCCTGCTTTCAAAAACCTCAAAACCCTCTCTGTTGATTGTGCCTCTGAGCCCTGCGCAAACTCTTTCCCTGTTCCCTTTTTCTCTCCTGCTTGGTGTCTGCTCTTTTTCCTCCTACTTATAAAGCACTTTTAAGGTGTGTTTTTGTTTTTAGCGGGCATTATAGAAATGTAATTTGTTGTTGTTGCTGTTAAGCTAATAGACTTATGATTCTCAGGGTTAATCTTTGCACATGTGTTTAATAACTGAAATCACACTATATTCCAATTCTCTGGGTCTACTCTCATACCTAATGAGCATTTCAAACATCCCACCACTGAGCTATCTATTTCCATCCTCATTTCCTCTTTCATCCATTCTATTTGGGCCTGTTGTTTTGTCAACCTTCAAATATTACACTTTTTTCTGCCAATTTTTCCCTTCCCCTCTCCTCTGATTGTCATTGAACTCCTCTCTGAGGCACGGTTCCATAGGTATCTGTAACTCTTTGGATCGTGACTGTGTCCAATCATCAAATATGACACTAGACAATGAGTATTCAACCATGAGGACCATCACAGTCAGGCCCAATTCTGTCCTCACCTAATGTCCACACACATGCACAGCAGAAATCACTAGATAGTTAATTTTTGTTTTCCTTTTCTTGCTCAGAGGTGTTGTTACCAATTGTAATATTCCACCCACGCCTTTGATGAGACCGGTTAGTTCAATATATTAGAGGATCAAGCCTCAGGCCTTCCTGGTGTCTGCAACTCAGTACTACACCAGGTAGTGTAGTTGCCCTTCAGTCCATCAAAGGATCTCAGCTTTGTATTTCTTAAATTGGTTCCATTACACCATTGTCTCATTAACTCAAAAAGCTGTCTTAACGCTTGTGTTCTTTGACCCATATTTTTATGTTGCTGACTTCTCACAAATTCAAAATAACAAAGTCAAGAAGCAATGGAGGCCTGCAGAGATAATTACATTGTTATTTTAAATCTTCTGTCTATTGAGAGAGGAAGCATCAGCGTTGTTATGAGAAAAGAGAATCACTGGTTCACTTGGACCTGCAACACAACACAGTGACCTTGATCCACTTGATCAAGGTAGCCCGCAGCAGTATTCTTGTCAGAGTAGAAAAATCCAATCGTAGATCATTAACTGTTACCTAAACTGATGTCATTACAAAGAGATGAAATGCTGGCCTATTTCCCAATGTGAGCCTGTGCAAATGGCTTTCGTGGGATGATACTGTCATATCTCTAAAATTACAAACCCACGGAGACCTCCTTTAAGTCAGATTGAGCAGCAAGGCTAAGTATAGAAAGGCTGTGTTAATGGGGGGAGATGACGATCTTGCTTTATCAAAGTCATTGCTAGTTTTAGAAAGGAGCTACTAGAAACCTTGGTTTGATCCTATGGTTCAGGTATAAATATATATAAATAGGGGGCATAGTCTTAGAATGGGGGGGCCGCCCATTTGGGGCTGAGATGAGGAGAGATTTCTTTTCTCAGGGTGTTGTGAATCTGTGTAATTTGCTGCCTCGGAGAGATGTGGAAGATGGGACATTGAATAAATTTAAGACAGAGATAGACAGTTTCTTAACCGATAAGGGAATAAGGAGTTATGGTGAGCGGGCAGAGAGAGACTGCGTGAGAGAAAGAGAGATAGACTGTGTGAGTGAGAGAGAGACTGAGAGTGAGCGAGAGAAACAATGTGATTGAGAGAGAGAGACTGTGTGATTGAGAGAGAGAGATTGTGTGAGTGAGAGAGACTGTGAGTGATCAAAACAGTGAGATAACATAACCCCGGACACAGCTCCTCAATCCAGGCTCTTTTTGAGCAACTCCCTAGTCCACACTCCATTAGAAGCGAGGACGAAGATGGCCGCCGGGATGCCAGCTCCCTAGGGAGCTCTCCTGCTAAGCAACTCCCATCTTCTGCATCCGGCAACTTTCCACCTTCAACCTCCCCCCTCCCACTGTCTAAACTTCCCCTAGCCCTAATAGACCCTAATAGGGGGTGCATTTACTTAAATCCTTACTTTAAACCCAACCTTGCGAATCCCACAAGTTCGGGCCTACCTCAGGCTTCCCACCACACCACCCATCGGCGACGACGATCGGACTGCCAGTGATGACCAGATCTCTTGCGGTGGTGACCTGGGCCTCTTCCCCCCTTCGGCGGCCTCCTCCTCAGTGTCGACTCACCTACCTCACCTGATCCTCGATCCCCAACGACGTCCGTCGAGCCAGGTGAGTCTCTGACCAGGCGATCGGGCCTCCACCCATCTAGCAGCGACCGGGCCCCTCCAGCGGTGGCAGATGATCACTCTGACCTCCACTCTGAACCACAGTGGGCCACTGACCCTCCCAATGCCTGCCTCCAACCAAGCCTCGGACCATCTACCATCAAGGACGCTACTCAGCGCCGAGCTTGCAACCAACATCTCACCGTAGGCAACTGGCCCATACAGCAGTGCCTGGTCTCCAGTTGACTTGGACCCCCTTGCCACTGGACCCAAGACCTTGCTCAGCTAAGCCCGTGTGGTAGCCGGTCTGCAACGAGCACCCCTGACTGATTCCCGGGATGGCGGGACTGACATATCAAGAAAGACTGGATCAACTGGGCTTGTATTCACTGGAGTTCAGAAGAATGAGAGGGGATCTCATAGAAACATTTAAAATTCTGACTGGTTTAGGCAGGTTAGATGCAGGAAGAATGTTCCCGATGTTGGGGAAGTCCAGAACCAGGGGTCACAGTCTAAGGATAAGGGGTAGGCCATTTAGGACCGAGATGAGGAGAAACTTCTTCACCCAGAGAGTGGTGAACCTGTGGAATTCTCTACCACAGAAAGTTGTTGAGGCCAATTCACTAAATATATTCAAAAAGGAGTTAGATGTAGTCCTTACTACTAGGGGGATCAAGGGGTCTGGTGAGAAAGCAGGAATGGGGTACTGAAGTTGCATGTTCAGCCATGAACTCATTGAATGGCAGTGCAGGCTCGAAGGGCCGAATGGCCTACTCCTGCACCTATTTTCTATGTTTCTGCCTTGTTTTAGGAATTTATTCTTTTTTTTTGTACTCTGTTACATGAGGTATAGGGGAAATTGTAACTTTGGTTTTAACTGAGGTATAGGGGAAATTTTAACTGCGAGTGGATTGGGTGACCAATCCACTCGCAGGAGGTAGCTTGGTCATTTAAGTATTTTAATACGGCTGCCTGACTTCATTTTAACAGTGATTCTATTTTTAGCATAGTCAGTTGGGTTTCCCAGGCCTCTGAAAACTCGGCAGGTGAAAGGAGAAGACTGTGACTCCTGGTTCTGGACTTCCCCAACATCGGGGACATTCTTCTTGCATCTAACCTGTCCAAAACCCTGTCAGAATTCCACCTGACCCAACAAGCTATCCAGTAAACTGCTGTGATTGGACCTCCATCTGCTCTCCCCGACCACCATCTGCCCCACCCCCCCCACCCCTCTCCGCGATCGGACCCCCTGTGATCGGAACACCAATCCCATTCCCCCACGAGACCTACCTGTTCTCCATCTCCAAGTTAATATCCAGCCCATAGCGTTTATGAATACATTTGTGTTTCCCTGGTCTGTGAGGTTAGTGATACTACTGAACACTGCCTGGTCAGATATAGCACAAGTTTATTGCAGTACAGAGCTCTAGGTTATCCCAACAACTTGCCTTATCATCCTCAAAGGGAGTCTTTTACTGCAGCAATATAGCTCTGATTTCCATACCTAATTTAACAATAATCTGAAACACCATATCCATACAGTGTCGCTAATTAGAGCTGAATTATGAGCAGTTGGTACTGTGTGACCTTTCATCCTCTGGGCGTTGGACCGAAGCTACCTAATCGCATTTGACTTATTTTACTCGTGACCTTTAAGAACCATCAGCAAGTGAGCAGACTTTTGTCCATCTGCCTTAGCTTGGTTACATCCAAACCAGATGGTATAAGAGAAATTACATGATCTAACTTCTGCACGACCCATGCCATTCATTTGTCATCTTTTCTTTCACATTTCATAAAAATTAACTTCAACACAAGTTAGCTGATCTAAAAAAAAATGCGAGTATGCCATTAGGTAACCGAATCATAATTGTGAGTCAGGTTAGTTTTCAATTTGACCACTAGATAGAGCCCTATGCGGCAATGAGGTAGCCCTCTTTATTAGGTGAAGGAAACACTAACGGATTCATTGCTACCCAGGATGATTACCGCCACTGTCCATTGACCGAACAGTCTAATCAACAACAAGCCTAAAGAAGTCTTCAACCTAAGCATGAGTTGCCCTGTCAAAGATCAAATGTTCATTTTCAATCCATGAAACTAGCTCTTCCCCTTCTGATATGGTTGAACTGAACCAGACAGTACAGTGTAACCATACAGGTTATTGAACCATGTACATGTACCATCACATTCATCAGAAACTTAGAAAAATGTAATTGTTTTTAGATCAGCCTACATAATAAAGAGGTTGTTTGCTTGTCCGCTTGTATTTTTTTAAACTTTAATAAAATTAAGCCAAACCTAACAAAAATTCAGATCGATTCAGCTTCACCAATCCTCTTGCAACCCTACCAAAAAATAGATTTTGGAGTTTTAGATTGTGGTCCATTCATAGACCAGACCATCCTATTCTCCCACTTGAAAGAGTAAGTATAGTTACAGGTGCCAACAGTGAAGGAAGGGCAGAAAAAATTGAAAGATGGTGAACAAAAGAAAATAATTCTATTACCAGCGTATCTCAAACATCATCACCAGCTTAAGAATGCTGCACACTGAGATTGTGCAGCTTGTCTCTTCACTTACATGGGTGATAGCTCAGCCGCATTGAATGGTGGGATACAGGTTTGATTCTCCACTCTACAGCTGCTCAAGAGGTGCTGAGCAAAGGCCACAATGAGGAGGGAGCAAAAGTCAAGTGGACATCATCAGCGGGCTTGCTCTCATGCATCTCCTAATGGCCAATTCAGGTAGAAGCTTGGAAGCCACTTGGCCACCTGCCTACTCAGCCACAAGAAACATATGCCTGGAGAGTCCAGAAGGGAAAAAAAACAGGGGAAAAAAATCAGAGGTTTTGGAACTCCCAAAAATCTTGCAAAATTAGCTTCCAAGACGGAAATTGCACTGGGCTAACCAATTTGAGATTATGTAATATCAACTTTGTAATACAGCAATCATAGAGATTTTATGATATCAAATCTGAGAGCATTATTTAAATGAACATTTTAGGAAGCTAACAGTAAAATATGTGTAGATACATATATATATGGAGTGACAAGAGAGACAGTAAAAATGATCCATATTGCTTAAGGATTAAAGCTAGATTTCTACGCCATCCTTTTTTTTAAAGATTGATAACGTTTTCACAATCTATGAAGAGAAACTATCCAGCTTCATTAACTGCATCTTACAATAAAAAAAATTACTTTGAAAAGATTGTACAACAGGAACATGCCAGTACATTTACTGAAAAAAAATGTCAGATCTCAGACAATCTTTGCTGTAACATCTAACATCATTTCAGCAAACACAATCCATTCAGTTTTATGTAAAGCCTCTTACCATTATATTGCATGACATCATTTCGAAACAACGTCAATGAACATGAAGGAAATGAGCATCAGCACTGACTGTGGGTTATCAATATGGATTATACAGCAATGCACAAACCTCACCCAGCTATCGTGACAGATTTAAAATGATGATCTGGATTTGCTTTGATGTAAGCACTCTTGCTTACGGCTGTTTGACCCTACATGACACATAGGGGCAGCAGCATCTCGGTCATCAGCTGGAAAGCACGACTGAAAGGTGTCCCTTGTCCTGAAAAGTAACAGAATAAAAATGGAAGCATCTACTAACCCCATCCTCCAAACAGCATGGACCAAGCCTGTGTGTATCCGCAACCTCCTCTGCATCCCTTTCTCTGAGCACAGCAGAGAGCTGCTGATCGCTTATTCAAAACACGTCTTACCAATCATCTTTATTGTTGTACTGTGCTAACCGAACTAAAAGCCACACACTGGCTGAAAGGCAGGGCTTTGTTTTCCTAAATAAACTCAAATATTTTCTAATATTAGCTGACACCACCCCTTTGTTTATTAACTCCTTCCTGCTTTTAGGTAATCTTTGTAAGACTTGACCTCTTTATTCCTCTCAGTGCTCTGCAGTCTCCTACTGATCATTGAGGAAGGGGGCAGCATGATCCAAATACTGAGTGTTAGTAGCATTAAAGAGAGCAATGGACTCTTAAAACCACTTAAGACCCATTCACCTTCTGTCGCGTTTTCCCATTTAAAAAAAAGTACACATTCTAATCAACTGCCGCATCCTACATAACCACTTCACAGCTCATTTGCCAAATTGTTTCTCACTACAAAACATCTGCCTGGCCAGACTGCACTGCACAGGAACACCAAAAAACATTTGCAGTCTGAAAGAATTAAATAGTCCAGCGTACTTACATTTAGAAATGTACTAGTGAAAGTTGTGCACTGATCCAGCAAAAGCTAATTACAGAAGGAAAAAAGAAAAGAGAGAGAGAGTTGTAAGTCTGGCTTTCAGCACGAGAGCACAACAAAGCTGCTTCCTGTAATCTACTGTTTTCCATAGGCTCCGTCCCCATGTGTATCATGGAGCAGCTGCCAGCTTTAGTATCCACGTCATGATGCTTCTCTAGAGGGGGGAGGGGGCAGAGATAATGAAAATGAAATTACCTGCAGTGTAAAGATGGAAGGTTACCTGAGGGAGAGAAGTCAAATCACTTCAACTGAAATGTGCACCAATATATCTTTAACTATTGAATGAAGATTGCACCATACAAACATCAGGCGGAAATCTGCAGTTTATTTTTTATAATGCTGACAATCACTTACAAATGTCCTACAATTGTAATGTCGGTTGATTTGGCCCTTTTCCAGTAAGGCCACTGTCCTCCAACTCAGCTGTTTATGTCCAAGAGGGGTTTACAAAATCATTACTAGATAATGCGGCAACAATATAGCTAAAAAAAATGACATTAATATTCACCTCATTTCCTACTGAAGAACCTGACTCTTCACAGTAGTTGCCATAGAAACTATGGCAGCAAGTTGCTCCTCAGTTAGGCTGCTTCCATGGCAATTATACGCGTATCCGTTTAACAGGGCGACAAAAAGGCCTTCCCTCCTACAAGAGCATTTTCTTTTCTTTAAAGGAAAGATATTTTGGGAAACATGCCTCCTTAATCTGACTAAAGGTAGGGATGATATGTGACTTTCATATGTAGCTACCTCTATATCAGAATTCTAAACATTACAGATGAAGAACAAAGCAGGGTCCATAGAGAATGCACATCACACAAACAGCATATATAATTATATCTATGATTTCTCTCCCCAAGAATAACTGACCTTGTACAAAAAATAATTTTGGCATCAAAGGATCGGATGGGATGCAGAGTGGCATTCAGAGTATTACCATTGCAATCACACAGTAAGAGTTATTGAAAGCTATATTATAAGGGTTATTGGAGCATGCTTAATTTCCAGTAATGTCAGGCATGCTATAAATCTGTGTAATAATAGAAAACCTTTATTAATGGAGGTAACTTCCCCAACCCAACAATACAGTAGAAATCCTGCAGTGAAGATTTCAGTTCCACCAGAAAGGGAAATCTATCAATTAAGAATTCATGAAGATAAGGGAAATTTTCTTATCCGACAATGATGTTGTTTTTAATATAGGTTTTAGTCACAACAAAATGGAAATCAAACCCCAGTACTGAAGATGTATGGTGCAAACACACATAGATAAGATTGACAGACTTAAAATCTGCTCAGACTGGATTGATGTATAACAAATTAAAAGCATTTGTTTTTCCTCACGATGGAGCTTTTTACATCCTTCTTTCGTTAAATTAAAAATAGCCAACCCTAGAGTTCAGTATCTTCCTCATCTCTATCCCTTCTCCCAGCCTTTCTCTCTTATAAGCATGAACACATTGTCTTTCTATCCCTTTTACGCTTACAGAGGACTGACAGAAATAAAGAAGTGCATCATAAGATTTACAGAAATTATCCCATTGCAGGACAGGTGCAGGGAAGCTCCTCAGTCCCTGGGCTAACTCATAGAATAGAATCATAGAATGGTTACAGCACAGAAGGAGGCCATTTGGCCCATTGAGCCCGTGCCGGCTCTCTGCAAGCGCACCTCAGCCAGTGCTCCCCCGCCATCCTTTCCCCGAGCCGTGGTTTTGTTTATTTTTCAGCTCACACCCTGTGATGCTGATTGCAGTAAAATATATTTAAGCATCAAGTTTGCATAAAATAAATGGAAATAATATATATTTTGCCCATGCTTGTCTCTGTCGATGCTTTTTTCCCACCTATTTGCTATTCATCCTTATTCTTTCTCTGTCCCTTTTCTAAACAAATCTTTAATTTTACTCATTTTCAGCTAATATACTCTACTCTATTTTCACTTCCCGAAGGAGAAACTGTGAGAACTCCCCCCTCCCCCACCCACCACATCCCTCTCCCTCACCCACCATTAAACTCTCGCCCACCCACCATTTTCCCCTCCCCCCACCCGCCCACCATTTCCCCCCCACCCCACCCACCATTAAAACTTCCCCCCAGCTATCATCTCCCCTCCCCATCTACCATTTCCCACTCCCCTCCCACCATTTCCCCATCTCCCCACCCACCATCTCCCCACCCACCATCTCCCCCTCCCCATCCACCATTTCCCCCTCCCCTCCCACCATTTCCCCCTCCCCTCCCACCATTTCCCCATCTCCCCACCCACCATTTCCCCATCTCCCCTCCCACCATTTCCCCATCTCCCCACCCACCATCTCCCCACCCACCATTTCCCCCTCCCCATCCACCATTTCCCCCTCCCCTCCCACCATTTCCCCCTCCCCTCCCACCATTTCCCCCTCCCCCCCACCATTTCCCCCTCGCCTCCCACCATTTCCCCATCCCCCCACCCACCATCTCTCCACCCACCATTTCCCCATCTCCCCACCCACCATCTCCTCTCCCCATCCACCATTTCCCCCTCCCCTCCCACCATTTCCCCCTCGCCTCCCACCATTTCCCCCTCCCCATCCACCATTTCCCCCTCCCCTCCCACCATTTCCCCCTCCCCTCCCACCATTTCCCCCTCCCCATCCACCATTTCCCCCTCCCCTCCCACCATTTCCCCATCCCCCCACCCACCATTTCCCCCTTCCCTCCCACCATTTCCCCCTCCCCATCCACCATTTCCCCATCCCCCCACCCACCATTTCCCCCTCCCCTCTCACCATTTCCCCCTCCCCATCCACCATTTCCCCATCCCCCCACCCACCATTTCCCCCTCCCCTCTGACCATTTCCCCCTCCCCTTCCACCATTTCCCCATCCCCCCACCCACCATTTCCCCCTCCCATCCCACCATTTCCCCATCCCCCCACCCACCATTTCCCCCTCCCCTCTCACCATTTCCCCCTCCCCTTCCACCATTTCCCCATCCCCCCACCCACCATTTCCCCCTCCCATCCCACCATTTCCCCCTCCCCTCCCACCATTTCCCCCTCCCCTCCCACCATTTCCCCCTCCCCTCCCACCATTTCCCCATCCCCCCACCCACCATTTCCCCCTTCCTCACCCAACATTTCTCCCTCCCCCCCACCATCTCCCCCTTCCCCCACCATCTCCCCCTTCCCCCACCATCTCCCCCACCCACCATCTCCCCCTCCCCCACCCACCATTTCCCCCTCCCTCCACCATCTCCCCCTTCCCCCACCATCTCCCCCACACACCATTTCCCCCTCCCCCACCCGCCATTTCCCCCTCCCCCACCCACCATCTCCCCCTCCCCTGACCCAACATCGCCCCAGCTGCGTTCACATACCTCCAAACAACTGGTTTGAGAGCAATGCTGGATAAAGCTCGAGAGTAGGCCACCCTATCACTTCTCTCGATCACAGTTGGTCAGGAAGAGACCAAGAAAAGGAAGGCTTACCTTCATCAAAACAAAAATAAGAGGTACTACTCCCACTCATCTCTACTCAATCCTATTTTGCGTGTGTCAGAAAATAGACTGCAAATATTAGCCTAAGATTCTTTAACACAATCATGTTGCCTGTTCTTTTAACAAAGGCTGATTAAAATAAACAAGTTAATTCCCCATTAAAATGGCAGGCATAGGAACTGCATATGAATGCATCAAACACTGATGTTCATATAGTGTAATTTGAAAATCAATGAGTTAATGACAAATCTTCTCGAGATGTAAGGTTAGCAATAAATATCTGTAAATTATTATCCCCAGGATGTATTAATTAATTATGAGTAATTAAGAGGGTTAATATACTTGTATTAGTCAAACATCTGTCCTTCAGACACTTACTAAGGCCCCATCTGCCTATTCAGGTAGATGTGAAAGATCCCATAGCACTATTTGAGGAAGAGCAGGGGAGTTCTCCTCATTTATCCAACATTTATCACTCAACCAACATCACTAAAGCAGATTATCTTGTCATTTATCTCATTGTTGAACCTTGCTGTGTACAAATTAGCTGTTGCTTTTGCTTACACTAGAATAGTGATAACACATCAAAAGTAACTCATTGGCTGTGAAGTGCTGATGCACATCCTGAGGATGTGGACGGTATATTAATGCAGATTTTCTTGTTCAAATCAACACAACATTGTACATTAGATGCCTGATTCTCTGATTTGGTGCTCCCAGTGGGGAGCTGCACTGGTAAAGAGCCCATTGTAGGATATTGCAGGTGCACGGGCCGTGATTTTAACAGATGGAGGGGACGAAAGTCCCTCTTGTGTGCCTCCCGTTAACGCCTCCGGATGCAAAACTGTTTTTGCTTGGGTGGAGGACACTACCGAATCCAGAAAATTTGCACGAGAGTTATCGGAGGCTCGAATCTAGTCGTGCCACGCCACACTGGTAGCGACCTGGGCTGCTGCGCCGTGCAGAAATTGGGCAGCACACCATGAGGATGCCACAGGTGATGCCCACACCAGCCGTGTGAGTTGCGCACTGGGCTGCACTCCGCTCGCGGGCTGAAAGTTAAAGGAGAGGTGTTCTGCATTGTGCGCTGCCATCTTTTTTTTCAGCAACTTACCGGTCAGGCTGATGTCAGATGCTTTCTTGGTGTCTAGGCAACGATCCTGCAGCCCGGCACTCCGTTTCTGTGCCGGGCTGCGTCCACAGCACCCTGCATCCCCGGTGACCCAGTGCAGGCCCATCAAAGGGGCTGCAGAGCTCTCAGTGTCTCTCCCTTTTAATGAAGGGGAGAGGTGTTGAAACGCGTCAGCGCTACGTGGAGAGGCCACGTGGCACTCCACGATGCACTCGCATAGCACCCCCAAAATGATGTGGAGCGTGCGACATTGCGCTCCACTTCCAGTTACGGGCGGTAACCCGGATTTTGTTTCCGGGGCGGGATAGCCAATTTCAGTCCTGGAAAATCATGGGTTATGCACCCATGGATTCCTGCAATGCCTTCCCTGTTTGTGTGGCTGTCTGTTGGGAGCACAGGATTGCAGATTCTGCCCTTAATTCGCTATAAAAGGTCAGAAATCTAACCTATGCTCTGTTGAAAAGCAATGGAACTTTATATCTGTTAATATTGGCCATCTTGTCTTTGTACAGATCTATCACAGAGATTCTGCCATGAAGTGTGAAGTTTAACATTGTTGTAAAACCATAATTTTTTCTCTCTAAGTTTAAAATTATAAATATGGTTGCTCGCTATTCTATTGCACAAAGCAGTGGAGTGTGCCCCCGATATAATTAAGCCCAAATCGACACAAACATGATTCAATTTAAGTAATAATGAGAACAATCACATGACCAGTACAAAAAATCAATGTGCTTCAATTGCATTCACCCCATAAAGGGTGATAAACCCTGCCCGCACATCAGAAAGCTTAACTGCGAAATGAGTGTGGGCACTTCAAAGTTCCTCCCACTGATACTCACAGCTTTAGAATAAATCCTATAACAAAACATATTAGAGATACAATCAAATGTTATCACATTTTATAAGAAGTAATAGGATCATACAAGAAAATCAATATCTCCTATCCGACCTCACAAACACACACACTTTAAGATGGCTGATAACTTCAGAAACCTGTCAGGTGACCTGTTCCCTTGCTATTTTCCGCATTGGAAACACTTCTGCTACCCACTTCGAATGGCTATCAATCACAATGAACAATTGCTGTCCTTCGATCTCAGCAAAATCTACATGTAACCTTTGCCACACCCTGGGAAGCCATTTCCATAGCTGTAATGGTACTGATGGTGATTTCTTGCTTACCGATTGACATGTCGTACACTGACTGATGATGTACTCTATATCTTTATCTCGACCTGGCCACCATAAGTAACTGCATGCAAAACTCTTGGTCAAGCACATTCCTAGGTGCTGGTCATGATGATCTCCTAATAATTTGGACCTGAATTTATTTGCACCCCACATGAGAAAATCTTTATTGACTGATAATTCATTCCTACGAATGAAGAATGGATGAATATCTTTCTCTGATACCTGGTTTGGCCAGCCATTTGTGATGTAATCATACAGCTTTGACATCACTGGGTCACGTTTGGTTGCTCTACCAATCTCTTCAGCTGTGACTGGTAGTTCATCAATGTATGAAAAATAGAACACTTCTTCCCTATCGGGTGTAACTTGTGATGGGGAAGCAATCTAGACATAGCATCAGCATTACTGTGATCAGCTGATTGTCTGTATTCAATATCATACGTATATGCTCACAAAATCAAAGCCCACCTCGGCATTCGGCTGCAGCTAATAATGTTGTAACTGGGGACTTTGGATGGAGGGGCTTATGGTTGGTAACAATGGTAAACTTACGACCATACAAGTATTTGTGGAACTTCTTGACCCCAAAAGTTAATGCCAAAGCTTTCCTTTTGATTTGCACATAATTGCGCTACCTGGTACTGAGAGTGCGTGAGGCAAAAGCAATTGGTCTCTCCTCCCTACTATGTAGTACTTGAGAGATCACTACCCCAACTCCATATGGAGAGGCATCACATGCTAGCTTGATCTCCTTAGATACATTATAGTGAACTAACATGGTGCTCTCTACCAATTGGGTTTTATACTCCTTGAATGCTGCGTTGCATTCTTCTGACCACTTCCATTGGACCTGTTTTTTTAACAGCTCATTCAGTGGATGTAACACTGTAGCCAAATTTGGTAGGAACTTCCCATAATAGTTTGAAAGACCCAAAAATGATCGAAGTTCAGTGACATTATTGGGAGTGGGTGCATTTCTAATTGCAGCTTTCCCTTGGTTGGATGCAAACCATCTTTGTCTACTCTGTGCCCTAAGTACTCCACTGAGTTTTGAAATAACTCACACTTGTGAGCAGTTACTCGTACTCTGTGCTTCTAGTAAAGGATCCTAGTAAAGGATCCCCTTGAAATGAGTGATCATAGCATGGTTGAATTTCAAATTCAGATGGAGGGTGAGAGAGTTGGCTAAAGTGGACTGGGAAAATAGATTAACATGTAGGACGGTTGATGAACAGTGGCGTACATTGAAGGAGATATTTCACAATTCTCAAAAAAATAATATTCCAATGAGGAGGAAAGGGCGTAAACGAAAAGATAACCATCCATGGCTAACTAAGGAAATAAAGGACAAGGGCATACAAAGTGGCTGTTAGATCTCTTAATTTTCAATGAAATGCAAGCTCCGGTTGTAGTTTTAACATAACTTTTATTCTGGCAGCAGCAACAAGCTTCTGGCTGATTGCCAGTTCCTTTGTCTTACTGAGAACACATGGCCAAAATGGCTGTTCATATACCTGATCAGTTTACAGAAAAGAACACGCCTTCTTTGACCTTATTGGCTCAATTGATATTCTGTTAACCTTTAATTGGCTCGCTACCAAAGGTCCTAAAATGTCAAGTTGATTGATGACTTAATGCAACATGCTCCCACTCACATAGCAACTCTGACTGGGAAGTCTGTGTATTCTCACAGCCTGTCTGAATGCAGCCTGTTTGGATTCTCTATCAATCCCCCCCTTTGATTCTTTCACAAACTGAATCAAAATTCGTTGATGTGTTTTGCCACATGTCCGGACGAGTAGCTTCTATGCTTGACAAATCTTCTGAAATTTTTTGAGGATGTTTCCAGTAGAGTGGACAAGGGAGAACCAGTTGATGTGGTGTATTTGGACTTTCAGAAGACTTTCGACAAGGTCCCACACAAGAGATTAATGTGCAAAGTTAAAGCACATGGGATTGGGGGGAGTGTGCTGACGTGGATTGAGAACTGGTTGTCAGACAGGAAGCAAAGAGTAGGAGTAAATGGGTACTTTTCAGAATGGCAGGCAGTGACTAGTGGGGTACCGCAAGGTTCTGTGCTGGGACCCGAGCTGTTTACATTGTACATTAATGATTTAGACGAGGGGATTAAATGTAGTATCTCCAAATTTGCGGATGACACTAAGTTGGGTGGCAGTGTGAGCTGCGAGGAGGATGCTATGAGGCTGCAGAGTGACTTGGATAGGTTAGGTGAGTGGGCAAATGCATGGCAGATGAAGTATAATGTGGATAAATGTGAGGTTATCCACTTTGGTGGTAAAAACAGAGAGACAGACTATTATCTGAATGGTGACAGATTAGGAAAAGAGGAGGTGCAACGAGACCTGGGTGTCATGGTACATCAGTCATTGAAGGTTGGCATGTAGGTAAAGCAGGCGGTTAAGAAATCAAATGGCATGTTGGTTTTCATAGCGAGGGGATTTGAGTACAGAGGCAGGGATGTGTTACTACAGTTGTACAGGGCCTTGGTGAGGCCACACCTGGAGTATTGTGTACAGTTTTGGTCTCCTAACTTGAGGAAGGACATTCTTGCTATTGAGGGAGTGCAGCGAAGGTTCACCAGACTGATTCCCGGGATGGCGGGACTGACATATCAAGAAAGACTGGATCAACTGGGCTTGTATTCACTGGAGTTCAGAAGAATGAGAGGGGATCTCATAGAAACATTTAAAATTCTGACGTGTTTAGACAGGTTAGATGCAGGAAGAGTGTTCCCAATGTTGGGGAAGTCCAGAACCAGGGGTCACAGTCGAAGGATAAGGGGTAAGCCATTTAGGACCGAGATGAGGAGAAACTTCTTCACCCAGAGAATGGTGAACCTGTGGAATTCTCTACCACAGAAAGTTGTTGAGGCCAATTCACTAAATATATTCAAAAAGGAGTTAGATGTAGTCCTTACTACTAGGGGGATCAAGGGGTATGGCTAGAAAGCAGGAATGGGGTACTGAAGTTGCATGTTCAGCCATGAACTCATTGAATGGCTCGAAGGGCCGAATGGCTTACTCCTGCACCTAATTTCTATGTTTATGTTTCTATGTTTTCCACACAAATTTACACCAACCCAAATTCCATCGTGGAATTCTGGTTTTAGTAGGGTAATTAACCTTATTCCAATTTAATCCAAATCAATATCTTAATTCAACCAGTAAATAAGCTTCCCTTAAGCATAACATACCCCTGTGCCACGTACAGATGGTCTGCTGGTACCTGCAAGGTGTCTCACCTGCGGGACAGCAGCTGCAGCCGCCTGGTCGCAACAACATTTAATCAACATAAACAAACAATATAAAAGTAAAATAATTGCAACGGATAGAATTAAACCTTCCACCAATGAAGTTCCTATTGAACCTAGTCATTCAGTGGCTCCGCTTCACAAAGTGAATGATGGGGGTTGCTTAAGTTTTTCTACCTCCTTTTGGATATGCTCCGCTAAGTGGGTAATTTCTTCGGAGCTATCTGGGATATATGTGCAACACTCAGTTTCGAGTAGGGTGCAAATATCTCCCTTTTCAGCCAGGATGTAACCAAGGGCCAGTCTATTCTGTAGAGCTACTGTGCGGATTGCTACCATTTCTGCATTGATTTTAACTAGGGCCTCTGAGGTATCATTGGCTACCCGTTCCACAACGGATGCCATGTTAATGGATTCCCTTGCCAGTCTGGCAGTCCCATACCTGAGGATCAGAATGGCAAAGAATCTCTCTGTTTCCATGATAGCTCTCTTAGGACGGTGTAAATGTTCCGACAGTGACTTTATATGATACATATAAGGCACAATATAGGCTAAATAGCAGGATCCCGTCCAATTCTGGGGCAGCCAAGCGTAGGCCTTGTGGCCACACACCCAATAGGTGCCATTATAGGCAATGAATGTTAGCTGTTTCTTTGTCAGCAACACTCCGGGGCCTGTCCAGGCTTTTCCATCTGTTTTATTCAGAATCCCCATTACGTTAAAAATTCCCACATCGGCCCAGTTTGGACAGTTCCGTGGCTTGATTACATTATAATTCCGGGAGCAGTTACTATACCCCATATTTTGGCCTCCTTTGATGTTTCTAATCAGACAGACCGATTCCCCCGGTCTTCCTATTCCCGTTGTATTAGTGATAACAGAAAATGGGGGCCGTTTGGAATTATTGTACACGGCTGGTATCCCCCTTCAAAGGTAGTCAGATTGTAACCTGCTGACTTCCATTTACGTGCCCAGTTTTCCGTATCCTGAAACGCATTGTCTGTTTTGTTTTGATTAATTATCCACTCAGCCATTTCCGAGATATTTAAGGGAACTGGCCTCAAGGGAATCTCTCCCTTTGAGTGAATAGGAATATGCGCACACACCCAACAACTAGAAATGTTACCTTGTTTGGCATAAATGTATGACATATATAAAAAGGTATTTACATGTAATTCCCTTGCTACCCTACTATTTCCCTTTGGTGCAGAGGGTCGGCTAGTAAGAAATAGGCAAATGCCTAGAATACCTACAGTCAGTAATACAGTAAATTTATACATTTTGGCAAAAAGTCATTGTCCTTATCAGATTTCAGCTTCAGTTACGGGTGCTCTTTTAACGTGTGAGGCATGGATCCAGGCTTTCTTTCCTTGGACTTTAACTGCTGCCTGGGTGGTCAATAACACTTGATAAGGTCCCTCCCACTTGGCACCCAAAGGTTCTTTATGCAACTTTTTCACATACACCCAGACTCCCGGGATGATGTCGTGTCCTCCTTCGGGTGGATTACCCCAAGCTACCGATACCTGTCGGGAAACAGAACTAATAGCATTGGTTAGGTTCTGACAATATGATAACAAAGTGTCACTCATTAAGTGAACATCAGCTTTCCGTAAATCAATAGTTCCTGGCAGCGACATAGGTCTTCCTGTTATAATTTCAAATGGGCTTAGACCTGTAGTTCTGTTCGGGGTTGCCCTAATACTACATAGCACTATTGGTAGTGTCTGGGGCCATGGTGTTCCTTCTTGGTGATATTTGGCAAGCTGTTGTTTCAGAGTTCGATTCATTCGCTCTACTTGTCCTGATGATTGTGGATGATAAGGACAGTGTAAATCCCACGTAATGTTCAGTAACCTACAGACTTCTTGGCAGTGAGCACCTATGAAGTGTGTTCCCTGATCTGAGTCAATGCTACTCGGGACTCCCCATCGGGGAATGTAATCCTTACACAAGACCTTTGCAGTGTGATTGGCTGTGGCTCTTTTAGTTGGGACAGCTTCTACCCATCTAGAGAATCTGTCGACCATGACAAGAATGTTAGTGTATCCTTGGCATGAAGGAAGAGATATATAATCAACCTGCAGATGCTGGAATGGTCCGACAGGGGCAGGGGGCCTCAGTTGGGGCATTACCGTGATGGATCCAGAATTAAAAGCATAACACGAATCTGTGTAGACATTAGCGGTCTGTCTATCTGCTATTCGACATGCTTCAGACAGGGCCCGTAACTCGGCCTGTTGTGCTGACGTTCCTGAGGGTAAACATCCTTTTGCCACTACCTCATATAAGGTTGTAACTGCCCATCCTGCTTTTCTGGTACCATTGCCAACAAAGGAGGAACCATCTGTAAACAGGATGAGTCTGGGTTGTGCAGAGGCTCCTCTGCTGCTAAGGCTGCTTCTTCTGTTTCTTTTAAAATCTCCACGCAGTCATGCTCTTCACATTCTCCCCCCTCTTGCTCCCTCGATTCTGACATCGGGAGCATAGTTGCGGGATTAACCGAGCTGGCCCGGACGACATGGAGATTAGGAGCTTCCAAAACCGCTGTCCAGTGGGTCCGTCACCTGAGACATTCTATTCATAGACAGCAAAGCATGTACGGTGTGGGGACACTTGACAAGCAGCTTTTGATCAAGGACTAGACCCGCAGTGGTCATTACCGCTCGACATGTAGCTTCCATAGCCCTTAGGCAACTTCCCCATCCAAGGGCTACCGCATCCAGTTTTGCCAAATAATAGCCAATAGGTCTTTGCCGATCCCCATGTTCTTGAGTCAGTATAGCTGTCATATATCCTTCTTTATCATGGACAAACAGGGTAAATGGCTTACCACTGTTGGGGATTCCCAGAGCCGGTGCCGAACACAAAGCCTTTTTCAAACTCAGGAAGGCCTCTGGCTGTTCCTTAGTGAGGGTGATGGCTTCTTTAGAGGTACGTTTCCCTTTAAAATATCATTCAATGGCTGAGCAAGCTGTGTGAAGGAGTCAATCCAATTTCTGTTAAAGTTACACAATCCCAAAAAAGACCTTAGTTCCTGAATAGTGGTGGGTTTTTTAGCAGCCCGAATGGCTGCAGTTCTATCCTGGGTACGTTCTCTCTTTCTTTGTGAAACCTTTTGTCCCAGGTATACAACCTCTTCTTGGGATATTTGTGCTTTGTCGATGCTGGCTTTATGTCCTTTCAGCCAAAGGTGGTCCAGCAAAGCTCGTAAATCTTGTTCATGGTGTTCTTCTGTGTTTGAAGCTAGCAGGATATCGTCTACATATTGGATGACTGTGGATGACAGGGGAGGTAATTCTCGCAAATGGCTTTGTAAAGCCATGTGGAATACCGTAGGGCTGTTGTGGAAACCCTGCGGTAACCGAGTCTAAGTATACTGTTGTCCTTGGACCGTGAAAGCAAACCACTGTTGAACCTCCGGTGCCAGAGGCACCGACCAAAATCCGTTGGCCATATCTATAACCGAGGAATATTTATGTTCCGGTTTGAGGGCATTAAAAATGGTGGAGGGATCTGCGACCAAAGGAGCTTTTTGATCAATACACTGGTTAGCTTTCCTATAATCGACAGTCAAACGCCAAGTCTCATTAGATTTCTGTACCGGCCACACGGGGCTATTGGAGGAGCTATGTGTTTTAATAAGCACCCCTTGTTTCTCCAATTGCTGAATAACCAGTAAAATTCCCACGATGGCAGTCGGACTGATGGGATACTGTTTAGTGCATGGAGGCTTGGTCCCGGTAAATGCCGTAGGCTCCATCTGGAGTAGGCCACAATTGTTCTTCTCTTTAGCCCATATCGGGTGTTCCTTCAATTCTTCTTTCTTCAAAGTTCTAATTGACCATGTCACCCGACCATCCTCGAAATGCAACGATGAATCTACTTGGATTAGGACGTCCATTCCCAAAAGGGGTTGATCTACTGGGCCTATCCAGACCGGCGTGGTTAGTTCATGTGGACCCAGCCCTATAAGTACCGGTGTTGTCCTTTTAATTTCCATTTTATGGCCCCCAACTCCATAGGCTGTACGTGCCCTACCATCCAACGGCAAAATTGTAGGGGTAAGCATGTTAATTCCACCCCGTGTCTAAAAGACAGTCCACATCCTTATCGCCCACCCTCACAGTTATATATAGCCCATCTCCCCTTTGTTGTATTAGTGCGAGGAGGGGGGCCATGGTGGGCTCTAATCGTTTTTTGCTATCCCAAGTAACTCCTTCTGTTGTTGTATTGTCAGTCGCTTAAATGCTTCAATGAGGTCATTATCTTGTGACAAGCCTGGTTCGTTGGCTGAATTGTATCCCTAGCTGCATCCTCTTCCCCGGCCGCAACCTTGCTGTTTTCCCCTGCACGTCTTGGCCCAGTGACCTCCTTTCCCACAATAATGACATTTTCCGTGTAATTTTCCTAATGACTGTTTATCGGAATCCTGGGATTTCCATCCCATAGCCTGTACAGCTCGGACTTTAGCTCGCATATCCCGATCTAATTGGTTGTATCGATCCACCAATGCTGCAAAGCTAGTTCCTCTACCTTCCCAGTCCGGTAACACTACCTTAAGCATTTTGGACAAGTTCTGGCTTTAGACCTGCCACGAAAGCTGCTTTCAGGGGTCCAAACACTTGTTCATCCATTTCCTCATCCGTATTATTCATACCCGAATGTTCTAGCCACGTGCATCTAAACCTCTCGTCATACTCCAGGACCTCCTCTGTTCCTTTCTGTTGGCAGGCTGCAATTTTTCCCAGTCTGTCTTAGCTGGACTGAAGGCTTGCAGCCAATGTTTAATCGCCTCCCATCGTGCGTTTAATTCTTGCTCATCCTGCCCCAAAGCTTCTTCTACCTTGTCGTGCAATTTTCTTCCCTGTGTTTTTGGCACCATTATGGTCAAAATTTGCACTCCGTCCCAGGGATGAAGTTGATATATATTTCTTAAGCGGTCCAATTGGTCACACATTTTCACTCCCCCTTTCTATGGATTGGGCAATTCCTTGGACCATTTATCAATTTTCTCTGGGTCTGCCGGATCATGAAATAAGTATTCTGCATACACCCTTTTCCTCGTTTTTTTGGTTCCGCCCTCATCCGCAGTCTCTTCTGATTTGACTACAACTCATCTTTTTTTAAACGGGGCAAAGCGCACCCCTAATTCTTCATCCTCCGACCCTGTATCGTCAGAGGATTCAGAATCCGTATCTATTCCTCGGTCGTGTCCTCGGGTTTGCGCTTTTAATTTATCCAAACATGGGTACCCTGGGAATTGACTGATACATTTTCCTTTTCCTATTACTGTCTCTTGACCTAATGATTTTTTCCATTCTTTAATTTCACCTTTAAGATCTTTAACTTCCGCTTCCGACTTTTCAAGTTCAAGTCTTTTCTGTCGCAGCTGTGCACAAACAGCTTGCAATTGGTCCTTTGTACTGGTCAGTTCTCGATCATGTTGGGAACGCATTATAATTTCATTCCGCTGTCGGATTTGTCCCATAACGGTTAGGGACCATCGGGTTCGCTCTTTATTTTTCATACGGGTCATTTTTCCCCAGACCCTTTTGATCTCATCCAAGGACCATTGTCCTTTGGAGGTTCCGTACTTTTGTTCGATCTTAATACAGGTTTTAGATAAGTCGAATTGTTGCTCTATGTATTCTTTCAACTGTTGGAGGATTTCATCTATCGAAACCTCAGGTGGTGCCTGCCCACCTTTAACAGTTGTAGGCAATTATTTGCTCTTATCTCCTGCTGCCATAATACTTAAGGAAGTCTGTGTATTCTCACAGTCTGTCTGAATGCAGCCTGTTTGAATTCTCTATCAGTGGCCAAAACTAGTGGGAGGACAGAAGATTGGGAAGCTTTTAAAAGCCAGCAAAGAATGACTAAAAAAAGATTAAGAAAGGGAAGATAGACTATGAAAGTAAATTACCATGAAATATAAAACAGATAGCAAGAGTTTCTATAAGTATATAAAAAGGAAAAGAGTGGCTAAAGTAAATGTTGATCCCTTAGAGGACGAGATCGGGGAATTAGTAATGGGGAACATGGAGATAGCAGAAACTCTGAACAAATATTTTGTATCAGTCTTTACGGTACAGGACACTAACAATATCCCAACAGTGGATAGTCAAGGGGCTATAGGGGAGGGAGGAACTTAACACAATCACAATCACTAAGGAGTGGTTCTCAGTAAGATAATGGGACTAAAGGCAGATAAATTCCCTCAACCTGATGGCTTGCATCTTGGGGTCTTAAGAGAAGTAGTGGCAGGGATAGTGGATGCATTGGTTGTAATTTACCAAAATTCCCTGGATTCTGGGGAAGTCGCAGTGGATTGTAAAATTGCAAATGTAACGCCCCTATTTAAAAAAGGAGGCAGACAAAAAGCAGGAAACTATAGACCAGTTAGCTGAACATCTGTGGTTGGGAAAATGTTGGAGTCCATTATTAAAGAAGCAGTCGCAGGATATTTGGAAAAGCCTAATTCGGTCAGGCAGAGTCAGCATGGATTTATGAAGGGAAAGTCATGTTTGACAAATTTGCTGGACTTTTATTCACCCTAACAAAGAGGGTGAATAAAGGAGAACAGTGGATGTGGTGTATTTGGACTTCCAGAAGGCATTTGACAAGGTGCCACATAAAAGGCACAAGATAAAAGTTCACAGGGTTGGGGGTAATATATTAGCATGGATAGAGAATTGGTTAACTAACAGAAAACAGAGAGTCGAGATAAATGGTTCATTCTCTGGTTGGCAACCAGTAACTAGTGGGGTGCCACAGGGATCAGTGCTGGGACCTCAACGATTTACAATTTGTATGAACGACTTGGAAGAAGGGACTGAGGGTAACGTAGCCAAGTTTGCTGGCAATACAAAGATGGGAGGAAAAGCAATGTGTGAGGAGGACACAAAAAATCTGCAAAAGGACATAGACAGGCTGAGTGGGCAAAAATTGACAGATGGAGTATAATGTTGGAAAGTGTGAGGTCATTCACTTCGGCAGAAAAAAACTCGAAGAGCATGTTATTATTTAAATGGAGAAAAATTGCAAAGTGCTTCAGTACAGCAGGACCTGGGGGTACTTGTGTAAGAAACACAAAAGGTTAGTATGCAGGTACAGCAAGTGATCAGGAAGGCCAATGGAATCTTGACCTTTATTGCAAAGGGGATGGAGTATAAAAGCAGGGAAGTCTTGCTACAGTTATACAGGGTATTGGTGAGGCCACACCTGGAATACTGAATGCAGTTTTGGTTTCCATATTTACGAAAGGATATACTTGCTTTGGAGGCAGTTCAGAGAAGGTTCACTAGGTTGATTCCAGAGATGAGGGGGTTGATTTATGAGGAACGGTTGAGTAGGTTGGGCCTCTACTCACTGGAATTCAGAAGAATGAGAGATGATCTTATTGAAACATGTAAGATTAAGAGGGGGCTTGACAAGGTGGATGCAGAAGGGATGTTTCCACCAATGGGGGAGACTAGAACTAGGGGGCATAATCTTAGAATAAGGGGCCACCCATTTAAAACTGAGATGAGGAGGAATTTCTTCTCTCAGAGGGTTGTAAATCTGTGGAATTCGCTGCCTCAGAGAGCTGTGGAAGCTAGGACATTGAATAAATTTAAGACAGAGATAGACAGTTTCTTAACCAATAAGGGATTAAGGGAATCAATTATTAAGGATGTCATAGCAGCGCATTTGGAAAGAGGTGACATGATAGGTCCAAGTCAGCATGGATTTGTGAAAGGGAAATCATGCTTGACAAATCTTCTGAAATTTTTTGAGGATGCTTCCAGTAGAGTGGACAAGGGAGAACCAGTTGATGTAGTGTATTTGGACTTCCAGAATGCTTTTGACAAGGTCCCACACAAGAGATTAATGTGCAAAGTTAAAGCGCATGGGATTGGGGGGAGTGTGCTGACGTGGATTGAGAACTGGTTGGCAGATAGGAAGCAAAGAGTAGGAGAAAATGGGTACTTTTCAGAATGGCAGGCAGTGACTAGTGGGGTACTGCAAGGTTCTGTGCTGGGGCCCCGGCTGTTTGCATTGTACATTAATGATTTAGTCGAGGGGATTAAATGTAATATCTCCAAATTTGCGGATGACACTAAGTTGGATGGCAGTGTGAGCTGCGAGGAGGATGCTATGAGGCTGCAGAGTGACTTGGATCGGTTAGGTGAGTGGGCAAATGCATGGCAGATGAAGTATAATGTGGATAAATGTGAGGTTATCCACTTTGGTGGTAAAAACAGAGAGACAGACTATTATCTGAATGGTGACAGATTAGGAAAAGGGGAGGTGCAACGGCACCTGGGTGTCATGGTTCATCCGTCATTGAAGGTTGGCATGCAGGTACAGCAGGCGGTTAAGAAAACAAATGGCATGTTGGCCTTCATAGCAAGGGGATTTGAGTACAGGGGCAGGGAGGTGTTGCTACAGTTGTACAGGGCCTTGGTGAGGCCACACCTGGAGTATTGTGTACAGTTTTGGTCTCCTAACTTGAGGAAGGACATTCTTGCTATTGAGGGAGTGCAGCGAAGGTTCACCAGACTGATTCCGGGGATGGCGGGACTCACATATCAAGAAAGACTGGATCAACTGGGCTTGTATTCACTGGAGTTCAGAAGAATGAGAGGGGATCTGATAGAAACGTTTAAAATTCTGACGGGTTTAAACAGGTTAGATGCAGGAAGAATGTTCCCAATGTTGGGGAAGTCCAGAACCAGGGGTCACAGTCTAAGGATAAGGGGTAAGCCATTTAGGACCGAGATGAGGAGAAACTTCTTCACCCAGAGAATGGTGAACCTGTGGAATTCTCTACCACAGAAAGTTGTTGAGGCCAATTCACTAAATATATTCAAAAAGGAGTTAAATGTAGTCCTTACTACTAGGGGGATCAAGGGGTATGGCGAGAAAGCAGGAATGGGGTACTGAAGTTGCATGTTCAGCCATGAACTCATTGAATGGCGGTGCAGGCTCGAAGGGCCAAATAGCCTACTCCTGCACCTATTTTCTATGTTTCTATGTTTCTATGTATGGGGAGCGGGCAGGGAGGTGGAACTGAGTCCATGATTGGATCAGCCATGAATGGCGGAATAGGCTCGAGCGGCCATATTGCCTACTCCTGTTCCCATTTCTTATGTTCTTATGTTCTTCTCTAGCCATTTGAGCACTTCATTCAATATGTTGTTATGGATTTGCCTGTTTGTTGCTGAAATGAGTATGTCATCTGAATAATATACTACCCCTTCAATGCCTTGCAAAATCTGGTTCATCACCCCTTGAAATAGGGCAGGGGTGGAAGGCACTCCAAATGATAGCCTATTAAATTGATATAGGCCTAGATGAGTATTTACAGTCAAGCATGACTTGGACATCTCATCTAGTTCAAGTTGTAAGTAGGCATTCGTAAGATTCAACTTTGAGACGATCTGACCACCTGTCAGTGTTGTGAACAAATCTTCTACATTTGGCAATGTAGTGGGGAGATCACCCTCTAGAACCTGGTTTACGGTTGCTTTATAATCACCACACAAGCTTACCTTACCATCGAACTTAAGTACAACAATGAGTGTAGCGCAATTACATAGATCTATCTTCGAGATAATGTTCTCAGTCTTGTTCAACTCTCTACTTGAGTGCATATGGTACGAGATGTGGCTTGCAGAAAACTGGTCTAGCTTCCTTCTGTACCCTGACACTCACCTTGAAGCCTTGGATCAGACTGTCTGTTTCACAGAACACCTTCGGATACTTCTTGATGATATCATCCTTCGATGCAAATCTCGTTTCAATACGAAAAATCTCACTCCAATCCAGCTTCAGTGATCCCAAGCAATTTCTTCCTAGTAAGGCAGGCTTATCTCGTGCCACTACTAAGAGAGGCAAGCTCTGAAATTGATCCTTGTATTTCACCGGTACGGTGATACGTCCTACCACAGGAATTTGCTCTCCTGAGCAGCGTCGCAGCTCTATCTTGGATTTCTCCAATGGGAAATCATACAATTTGTTGAGATATAGCGATTCCAGTACTATGCTCACAGATGCACCAGTGTCGATTTTCATGGGCATCTTGGTTCCTGCAACGTCTATGTGGATGATGATATTTTTTGAATCGCTGTAAGATACCCTCGTGCTCCTGATAATGTGTATCTCTTCATCCTATTGCTTTTCTTCCACGCTATGTAGTCTCTGGGGATTTCTACTTATAGCCTTCAAAGCTTGTTTCCTGTTCAGTTGGCATGCTTTCGGAAGATGCCCAGTTTTCATGAAGAAGAAACACTCTGCCTTCATATATGGACAACTTTGAGCAATGTGAGCAATAGCATGACTTCAATGCTCTGTTACCATTGCCAGTTGCTGAGACCTTGGGGCCCAACTGCCTTTTACTTTTAATCTGCAGGCGATTCACCTCGGTTGTCTGACAACTGGAAATGGTACGAAATTCTTGGGAATATTAGTCGGTCATGTCCATCGACATAGCTGTCTGACAAGCTAAATCAAAAGTCAAGTTAGGAGTTGTCAATAACTTTCTTCTGATCGCATCATTTTTCATCCCACAAATGAAGCGGTCATGCAATGCTCGATCCTGAAAGTTTCCGAAATGATAGTGAATGAAAGCTTCTTTAATGCCACAATGCACTCACTGATACTTTCGTCAATAAATTGATCTTGTATTCCGAAATGATAAATTTCAACAATTTCCAGGGGTTCATACTGTTAGAATCTGCTTAAGTGATGTGTCCTTTGGCTTGACAGGCACAAGCAAATTTTTCAGGGTTTCATACACCTCAGGCCCTGCTTCAGTTAAGAAAATAACCCGTTTTCTTTCCAACACCACCCGGTGATAGGTTTTATCATCAGGGACTTTGATTATACTATTCGTGGTGAAAAACATTTCTAGCCGCTCCACATATGCTCTGAAAGTTTCACGGTCACGTTGAAACTCACCCAAGCAATTATTCCCATAGGCACGGCCATCTGGACTCTGGTAGTTTAGTCAAATGTGCTTGTAATTACCTTGGACCTTTAGCTGTTAATCAAAACAAGGAAGCTCTCAAAGTCCCACTGTTAGTTGGCTAAATTATCTACCAAAACAATTTCAGCTGGTTTATCCAGAAATCATATCCTTCATCGCCAGTGTGATATCTTCTGTACAACCTCACAAACACACACATACTCGAAGATGGCTGATAACTTCAGGAACCTGTCAGGTGACCTGTTCCCTCTTTATTGTCGTAAACAGCAATGGCTGCATTACCACAGTAGTCCATTCGGTGGAGCTATATATATATCTATATATATTCCACTTCTCCCTCCTTAATGAAGAAGTAATTATAACAAGCAATCATCTTACATAACTTGCATGGTTATACATAACAAAAGATACATATTTACAAATCAAACTTAACTACATGTTTTCTGTTTCGAAGAGGATACCTTTGCTTTCGAACAGAACCTTTTGAGTATTTTGCTGAAGTAACACAGAGCGTTTATGAAGGTAGTGCAGTAGATGTATTTAAGGGCCGTGAAATTCGGGGGATTTAGCACTGGCCGTTAACGCCGGTTTTGATGAAAAAATGCTGGCCGACTCGCTGCCTTCCGCTTCCAGCAGGTCCTGCCGCGGCCACCATTTTGGGGAGGTCGGTGGCGCTGGCACTGCCAGTGCTCGCTCCACATATTTAGATGAGGCAGATTGTGACGTCAGTGATTTGACACACAATTTGCCATTTTGGATGTTGCTGCTCCATTAAACGCCCTCTCGTAATCACCACCAGCTGACCTTGCATTCAGCAGCAGCAAGGACCCCCCAGGGGCATTAATTGAAGGGAAGATCAACAACTTGCAGCTGACTTGTGTAAGTTTGTGCAACTGTTTGGAGTTTTCTAGAGTTGTTAAAGTTGGTGAAGTGATAGGGAGTGTGCCTGCAAGTGGAGAACGCCTTGCTTCTCAGGGTTCTGCTCACACTACTTGCTCACAGTCATGGGGGCTCTACTTGCAGTCCCCCCTTGTGCTCAACTATGACAGGAATATGGAGCAGAAGCAGCAAAGAAAAGGAGGAGGGGCAGGAGGGCTCTCAGCAGGAGGTCTTACCCACTAGGGTCTTCAGACAACACTCCTATCTGCACTTAAGTCAGGGGCCGTGTATTAGGAGGCGGTCACAGAACTCTGCCAGACCTGCAATCTCAGAGCAGTGCGACGACAACACTCCCGGTGGCAGTCAAGGTCATCATGGCCCTCAGTTTATCCACCACTGGATCTTTCCAGTTTGCAGCAGGAGACTGTAGAAATATGCAGGCTATGGCAACATAAAATGGAAAGACCCCTGAGAGTAAGGTTAAGGTGCCTTGAACATAAAATGAATTACCAATTGAAATTTGATTAGTCATGCTTCCTTAGCATCGCCAGTAACTAGAATATACTAATCATAAGGATACAGACAAAATGTAATCAATTGGACAGAATATACTAATCGCAGGGTACAGACAAAATGTAATCAATGAAATGGGACAGATTGTAACTAGAATAACCCAATCACCAGGGCACAGACAAATGTGTAGTCAAAGAGATGGAACAGATTATAGCAGAGTATAAACCAGGAAGGGAAATCTCACAGAAGCAGCGAGAAGCTAGGAACCACTCTCGAGAAGCAGGAACCTTAGGCCAGGGGCTCAAAGCAGGACACGAGAGAAGTTGGACCTTTAAGAAGGGGCTTGAAAGCAGGACACCAGTGACGGAGACTGATCACCTCTGTTAACGGGTAATACCAGCTCAAGTAGTGAGGCTTATGTGCTATTTTATACATTGTTTGTACTTTATTTCTACTTTGGGGAATCATTTGAACTTTAATTCTACTTTGGGAAATAAAGTTTGTTTAGCTGAAACATAACGTTTGTCGATGACTTTCTTTCAATACTCGAATTCCCACTAAATTGTTGCGACTGTAGTGACTAAATACCTACTACATAAACTGTCTACAAACCTACAGTGAGTTTTGGGCAACAAAATGGCACCCCACATGGGACTGTGAATTTAAAGAGTATTGAAAGAAAGAAAGTAAAAATTTGAACTGGTCAGGGACCAGGATTAAGGATAGTCAGTGTTTGAACTGGTCAGGGACCAGGATTAAGGATAGTCAGTGTTTGAACTGGTCAGGGACCAGGATTAAGGATAGTCAGTGTTTGAACTGGTCAGGGACCAGGATTAAGGATAGTCAGTGTTTGAACTGGTCAGGGACCAGGATTAAGGATAGTCAGTGTTTGAACTGATCAGGGACCAGGATTAAGGATAGTCAGTATGGTGACTAAAAGGACGTTCAAGGTTTAGAACAATAATTATGGACAGGGTTAAGGGCAAGAAACCGAGGATGGAGGATAAGATATCTTGTATGTATTTGTGAAAATAAACCTTTCTGAACACTGGGTGCTAGAAATGTTACACTCTGACTGTCCGAATGAGAAAATGGAAGAGCGGATGGGTAGTAGAGTACATAAGAAATCGAAGGAAAAGACGATATGGTTAATATGTATGCAGAAACAAATTCAGATGCTCACGGAGCAAGTTGAACATTTAGAAAAAGAGAAATAGGAATCAGGAAGTAGGGCAGGAGAGAGAGAGAGGCCGTAGTGAACCGGCTGACAGAAGTTTTGAGTATTGAAAGGCAGGAGAGAAAAGCGCAGGAATAAACGGCTAGAAACACGATAGACTACCTGCAATTTCAGGCCACCAAAAGTAGAAGGCAGTGTCAGGCTCAGCAAGAGGAAGGAAATAGGAACTCAGGGAGAGCTGACAAGACTGATGGTCAGTTAAAAGATATAAAAGGTGGCAGACAGGGTAGCTCAAAATAGGGTATATGAAGAGGCCGATCACAGGCCCTGTAATAAAAAAATTCTCTAAGTTGACCCTTGCATTATCCGGGGCCAGGGGTATGGCTTGTATTATGACCCGGGGGAAGTTGGGGTAAACTGGGATGAAGAGAGAAAGGAGCCCAATGATGGGACCCAGTATAGTGAGGGTCGACCAGTTCCCAAAGCACCGGGACTAATCAATAACTGATGAGGATGAATCGGCAGCACTGAGCTGAGGATAGAGGCCCCATTAACTCCATGGATAATCCGCTGGATGTTAATAGAGCGGATTTTTGGAGGGGTGACTCGGAGTTGGGGAATGTGAACTTGAAGCAGATCCTCAGTAGCTGCAAAAGCAGTTTTAAAAATCTGAAAGCTGACAGCAAGAGTTTTCAGGAAAAGGTGAAACAAGGTGAGCAGAAGGACCCTGCGGGATCCAAAAGGAAGAACAAAGCATGGAACGGAAGCATTGTGTTTACGGTAGTAAACCGTTTGTTTAAGAGAAGGAAAAAAAATAGAAGCGCATTTCTATGAATCTAAGAAAATAAAACATAGAATTCGCTACTATGGATGTTTGAAAAGTTATGAAATGTATTGTGTGAGATGTTTCCGTGTGAATGGTAAAGTTAAAAGCATGTGGATAGTTTTTAACTTGTCTTTAAGTGTGTCTGGACAGGTTTTTTTTCAACTGGCACTGGTTAGTTTAAATTGGTTTGAATTAATTTGGAGTTATTGAGGTTAATTAACCTGAGAAAACCAGATTTTTACTATGGCCATGAGGAAGAGGAAGATGAAGAGGAGGAGGAGGAGGAGGAGGAGGAGGAAGAAGAGGAGGAGGAAGGGAAGAGGCAAGCAGCAGGTCCCCATTCTGGACAGAGAGGGTGTCCGTGAGCGCCTCATCAGACTCCACTTCCAGTGATTGAAGCCAATACCATCCCTCTCTCATGGAACATCATAGCATCTTCCTGGGTACCAAGTTGAAATGAAAGTCACCATAGAACACACATTCCAAACATTATTCATAAATTTATCAAATTTAAATCAAAGGTTCAAAGTCAACTAATCACCTTGTGCATTCCCTTAGTGTCTGTCTTTCATGTTGCTTTTCCTGTTCTGGTATTCCTTTGAATTGCTTCCCCAGTGGCTGCAGCATGGCTGATAGAAGGATACTGGCTTTCAGTGGGGGAGACTGCAGATGGCCCTGCAGGACGACCTTGAGAAACTCTGGGCCTAGAAGGGTCAGCTGTAGACTGCACCACCTCGGCATGGGCGGCAGCAGTCTGGGCTGGCTGGCTGACAGGTAGCAGCAAGACCACTGGCGGAGTGGCAGTGGTGGGAAAAGGAATGATGCCATCCTGAGAGAGGACAGCAAGTTCTTGCTCCACGGAGCCACTGCCACTCCCCCGGGGCAGCACCTCAGCATTCCTAGAAATGTGTTGGAGGACAGATTGCTGGACTGCCGTGAGACCCTGCAAGCCCCTTTCGACACTTATAAACCCAGCAATCATGTCAGCAGTCTGAGCTTGCATGGAAGAAGAGCCGGGACCAATATGCTCATGGGGTGGGGTGGCGGGGGGGGGGGGCGTGGTGAGGCGGGGTTGATAGTGCTGTTGGGGAAGGTTTAAACTAGCTTGGCAGGGGGATGGGAACTTGAGAGCATTGTCAGAAGGGAGAGATGCCAAGCTGGAAATGGAATGCAGAAAATTAGTAAGCGAGTTTGGAAGGCAGAGGAAACAAAGACTAGAAAATAGACAACAAGGCAGTTTAACAATGCTAAATAGTATATACTTCAATGCAAGGAGTCTAGGAAATAAGGCAGATGAACTGAGAGCACAGATAGACACTTGGAAGTATGATATTATAGTAATTACTGAGACATGGCTGAAAGAGAGGCAGGTATGGTAGCTCAACATTCCTCAATACAGGGTTTTCAGATGAGGTAGAGAGGGGGTTAAAATAGAGGGGGGCTCATATTAAAGAAACAATTACAGCTGTGGGGAGGGATGATATGTTAGAAGGATCATCAAATGAGGCCATATGGGTTGAATTAAATGACAGAAAATGTGGGGGATTTCAATTACCCGAATAATAACTGGGATACTGTCAGTGTGAAAGGTACAGAGGGCACAGAATTTCTAAATTGCATTCTGATGAATTTTTTCAGCCAATACATAGCAAGCCCAAAAAGAGGGGGGGAGCAGTTTTAGTGTTAGGGAATGAAGCTGGGCAGGTGGAAGGAGTATCAATGGGCCCAAGTTTCCACATGATTTGCGCCTGATTTTTAGGAGCAACTGGTGGAGAACGGACTATTTTAGAAATCGCAATTCTCCACCTTTTTTTTTCTGCAGTTCTAGTCAGGTAGAACAGTTCTCCTTTGGAACAGAATTTTTTCTTCAAAAGGGGACGTGTCCGGCCACTGACGCCTGATTTGAAAGTTTCCACAGTGAAAATGTACTCCAAACTAAAGTAGAATGGAGCCAGTGAAGATTTTTGTAGAACTGAAAATACCTGTTCTACACATTAAAAAATCAGGCGCAGGTTACAAATTAGGCGTCCAGAACGAGGTGGGGGGGGGGAAGGAAGGGAACTCATTAAATTCGACAATAAATCCTTATTTATACTTCTACAAATATTATACAAATAAATCCAACCTGAATAAACATTTATAAGCCAAGAAAAGATTAAATAAACCATCTTCCTACCTGTGTGAAAGTGCTTCAGCCAGGGAGAATTCTGCAGCCGTTCGTGCCGCTGAGCGGGAGGGAGGGAGGGAGAGAGAGGGAGAGGGAGGGAGAGAGAGAGAGGGGGGTGGAGGAAGGGAGAGAGAGGGGGGGAGGGAGGGAGAGAGAGAGAGGGGAGGGAAAGAGAGAGGGGGGAGGGAGGGAGAGAGAAGGGGGGAGGGAGGGGGAGAGAGAGAGAGAGAGAGGGAGGGAGGGAGGGAGAGAGAGAGAGGAGAGGGAGGGAGAGAGAGAGAGGGGAGGGAGGGAGAGAGAGAGAGGGGGAGGGAGGGAGAGAGAGAGATGGGGAGGGAGGGAGAGAGAGAGATGGGGAGGGAGGGAGAGAGAGAGAGGGGAGGGAGGGAGAGAGAGGGAGCGGGGGGGGGAGAGAGAGGGGGGGGCGGGTCGGGTTACAGGAGCGCGGGTCGGGTCGGGTCAGTCGGGGGGTGGGGGAGCGGGTGTCGGGTCTCGGGTCGGGGCGGGGGGGGGGCGCGGGTGTTGGGTCTGGGCGGGGGGGGGAGCGGGTGTCGGGTCAGAGCGGGAGGGGGGGGAGCGGGTGTCGGGTCGGGTCGGGTCAGTCGGGGGGTGGGGGAGCGGGTGTCGGGTCTCGGGTCGGGGCGGGGGGGGGGAGCGGGTGTTGGGTCTGGGCGGGGGGGGGAGCGGGTGTCGGGTCAGAGCGGGAGGGGGGGGGAGCGGGTGTCGGGTCTGGTCGGCGGCGGGGGGTGGGGGGGAGCGGGTGTCAGGTCTTGTCGGGGGCGGGGAGCAGGAGCTGGCCGTGGGAGGAGCCTTATTCACGCAGCCCCAGTGAGGCCATTCAGCCAGGGCTAGGGGCTGCGTGCTTCAGGCCCCTCCCACACAGTTCGGCGCCTGGAGCTACTGCACTTGCGTGCCGACTGTAGCGCGCATGTGCAGAGGTCCCGGCACTGTTTTCAGCGCAGGGACCTGGCTCCGCCCCCCCACAGCTTGTGCTGGCTGCGCCGAGGGCCAGAGGACCTGTAAGTAGGTGGAGAATACCGAGGATTTTTTTAGGCGCCGTTTTAGGCGCGAAAAACGGGCGCCCAGCTCGGAGGGGCACCCATTTTTTTTCTTGTGGAAACTTGGGCCCATGGGGTGAGCATTTTTGTGGAAGTGATCATAACTCATGTGGGGCCAAAATTACCCACCGCCAGAAATGAGGTGCACCTACCGTTTTCGATGTGTTCTGGCCGCCTCAATGCATGGGACGGCCTAACTGTCGAAATTCAGTACTTCGTGGATTTTTTTTAAGCGGGGCGGAAGTGGCCTCATCATTGTGGCGGAAGGGGAGGGTGTGGCGGAATAGCTGTCATGAGCGGCGTGGAAGTGGGGCAGGGCGGAATAGCTGACGCTATCAGTCATCAGCGCTGTGCTGATGACATCATCACGTTGGTACGTCACAACGTCTCTCCCCTTCTGTTAAAGGGGAGGGCCGCTGCGAACTCTGCAGCTACTTTAGTGGCAAACACTGGGCCACCAAGGAGTGTTTCGGCCGGGCCAATGACCTGGCACCCAAGAGGGGATGCCAGATTGCCTGTTGGCGGCCTGGCCGAACCCGCGGCCCTAATTGTTGGCCTGACCTGGCAGTTGGCCGACAAAAAGAAATAACTTGGCGGCTGTGACAGTGCCCCCTCCCCTTTAAGGGCGGCCGAGCCGCCATGCTACAGAGAGTGTACCTACAGCAAAAGCTGTCGGGGGCACCGAACGGCGGTGGGGCCACTCCCGCGGGGCTATTCCGGGAAAGGGGCAATTTCCCGAGGGGCAATTTCGCAAATGGGTCCCCGCCAGTTAGTAAGGATTCGGTGCATGCATGCCACAGCAGGAAAATGGGCAGAGCGGTCCCAGATACCGCTCCAAAACTGAGGAAGGGCAATTTCCAAAATGGCGACCCCTCCGCGGAGACTCGTTGGCCAGTCCACACCGACCCATGGCCTCCGCTTGCAGGCAGCCAGAAGCCTTATTGGAAGAGGCAATTTCAGCCCCGGTTAGTTTTAGCATAATTATGGATAAGGGCAAAGAAAAAACAGGAGTAAGGATCCTGTCGGACCAGCTGACTGCCATGTCGGGCCGATAATTATGCCCCCGGGTTCGGCCGGGCCACCAACAGGCTTGGTTGCCAGGTCACTGATCCGGCTGAAACCCTCCCTGGTGACCCAGTGGACCGAACTTCAAGAATCGCACAGGCTCTTCCCTTTAGGGGAAGGGGAGAGACGTAGTGATGTGTTACGCTGATGACTGACAGCGGAGGACACTCCGCACACCCCCCAACTTCCACCCCTCTAGTGTGCAAAACTCTGCTCACCACTGCACTTCCACCCCCATTATGGCCAACTTCCGACCGCTGGAAAAAAAAGCCAAAGTGCGGAATTTCGCTCAAGAGGCCACCGCATCAACCGTGCCGGTAAAAACATCTGAAACAGGATAGCTGCGCCACGTTTCTGGCGGTGGGAAATTTCAGCCCCAAAGTATTAAGGGGTTTAGCATCCTTGAAAGTACATAAATCGCCAGGACTGGATGAAATATATCCAAAAGAAGCAAGGGAGGAAATTGCAGAGGCTCTGACCATCATTTTTTAATCCTCCCTGGTTACAGGAGTTGTGCCAGAGGATTGGAGAACTGCTAACATTGTACCATTGTTCAAAAAGGAGGAAAGGATAAACCGAGCAATTACAGGCCAGTTAGTTTGACCTCGGTGGTGGGCAAATTACGAGAATCAATTCTGAGGGACAGCATAAAACCTTCATTTCGAAAGACACGGATTAATCAAGGACAGTCAACTTGAATTTGTTAAGGGAAGGTCGTATCTGACTAACTTGATTGAGTTCTTTAAGGAGGAAACAAGGGGGGTCAATGAGGACAGCGCATTTGATGTCATTTACATGGATTTTAGCAAGGCTTTAGACAAGGTCTCACAAGGTAGACTGATTTGAAAACATAAAATCCCATGGGATCCAAGTGGAGTGGCAAATGGATTCAAAATTGGCAGAGTGGCAGAAAGCAAAGGGAAATGGTTGAGGGGAATTTTTGTGACTGGAAGGCTGCTTCCGCAGGGCTCAGTACTTTTCGTAGCATATATTAATGATAATGACCCGAACTTGGTGAAAGCTAAGGCCCGCCCAAGTGCCACCGAAAGGACCTCTGAGAGATCTAGCGGTACTTTGCCAAGAAGATTACTTTAAAAGATATGCCAGTACCGCCTGGCCGTAAAAAAACGATTTACGCCGTGAATCTGGGCGGCAGCGGGCGGGAGCTCCCAATCTTGGCAGCAAATGCGATCCTCGCCAAAGTGCTGCCGAGGATTGGGTTGGGCCCAGGGAGGGGGGAACACATAAAAATAAAACGTTACACACAAAAAAACCACTGGACGACCTTCAGGGGACCCCATCCACATAAATCGCTGAAAAAAAAATAAAAGAAGTTCACTAACCTTTTTTTTCAGGTCTTCATACTTACCGTTGGGGTTAGACTTGCCTTCATGCAGCGGTCCTTCCCCTGCTGCGGCCGATTCCCGCCCGCATCAAAATGGCAGCTTGGCAGGCGGGAGGTCACTTACACGCCTTGCGCGCTAGCAGTCGTCAACGGGCGACTCCCAGCGGTCCTCCACTCCCGCCGGCGGGAGGCCTACAGGAAACTGTCACCGAGGGGAGACCCTCATGTTAATGAGCAGGCAGCATGAACTTTGCGTGCTGCCTGCATTACTTTCATCGGCCGCGTTTTCGGGCCTTATCGAATTTATCTCCCATAGTTTCACTCCCAGTCCTAATTTGAACCGTGCGCGTCTAAAAAATAGCTGTTTCAAAGTGTGTTCGCTCCATTATATCTTGTCATGCCCAATATTACAGAACGTCTTTAGTGAAGTTACTGGGCTGTGAGAAAGAGGAGTGTATGTGTGAGTGCGAAAACTTCTAGATCTATGTGTAACTTCATCAGAGATCAGACGATGGAACATTTTAAACCTATGGAACGTGGAACAGTTGCCATTGAGCTTGGATACAGACAATTAAAAATCTAACACTTTTCTGTCATGAAAAGTAGCGTTTGTGATGGATATACAATCATAGGACCCAAAATTGCCTTCCGACCGAATCTGGAAGATTTTTTTCCACCTCAATCCATGGGGCAGAGAGTGGAGCGAAATTCAGCCCTTTGAACTTTTTTTTTAACCGGGCAGTGTTCAGGGTGGAAGTCAGTGTGGAGCGGGATGGACGTCGGCGGGTGTCATCAGCGCCGTCCTGTGGACGTGCCACATTGCGCTGACGCGTAGCAATATCCCTCCCCTTCAGTTAAAGGGGAGGGCCGCTGCGAACTCCGCAGCCATGTTAGTGGCACACACTGGGCCACCAGGGAGGGTTTCGGCCAGGCCTGTGGTCTCAGTGTGGTGCTCAGAACTGTACACAATACTCCAGTTGGGGCCTAATCAGTGATTTGTAAAGGTTTAGCATGACTTCCATGTTTTTGTGTTCAATGCCCCTAGTTACAATTCCATATGGGCTAGCCTTTCCACTATGATCACTATCGCCCAAAAATGAGCAATATTTCCGGCCGTAGTGATTTTTTATTTTTCAGGATCGCTGGAATATCGCCCATTTTTTTGACCGCTAGTTTTGGCTTTTTATTTTGGGCGATAGCCTTAGTGATGTGAAATGGGCTTTTGCGATGTGAAATGGGCCTTAGCAATTGTATTCAGTCATGCAAGGCTGGCGTCCATAGCAACGGCCGTTCTGCGCATGCGCTTTCTTTTTAGAAAATAACTTTTCCCACGATTCGGGAGGCAAGCGGTCATCTGAGCATGCTCAGAAGACAAAGGGAGGAAGGAGTGCTAAGGATTGTGAAGGATTGATACAAGATAAAAGATTGTTGTGAAGGAGTGATAAACTTAAAAGATTGTTAAGGAGTGCTAAATCAAGTGATAAAGTTAAAAATTATGGAGATGCCTCACGAAGACTCGGGAGAGATTCTGCAGGAGGTTGCAGGGACAATGAGGGCAAAGGCCTTCTTGGACAAGGCGAATGAGGCGTTAGTGAATGAGGTCGAGACTCGGTGGGGCCAATTAACCTGGGGTGGGTGTGGGAAACCTCCACCCGGATGTATCAAAAAATATAGGGCGAAATAGCTGATATTGTGTCGTCTGTGTTCCACGATAGGCATGAGTTTGACCAGTACCGCAAGAGGTGGGACAGCCTGGTTGCTTCCGCAAGAGTAAGTATTAAATAGATTTTAAACTGTAATGATCCACTGAATATGTAAATCTGCCGGATTGTAATGAAGCTGGGTAATCTTGTGTAGCTTCCCTGCTAAGATTTGGACTGGGGTCGGAATCTGTACCCTTTAAGTCTAATTTGGGCACCGTCTCCTTTTTGGTTACCTTGGTGGATGGGGCACGACTGAGCACTGAGGGGCCCGGTCACCTTTCCTCAGACTGTGTGAGTCTCTCCGGCTGCTGTCACTCACACCGTGACCCAGCCTGGACTGGGCTCACTGTCTGCCCTGGGACACTTTGGGACATTAGCTCTGGCCACGCAGAGGTCTCCGAGCACAGCCCATGGACATGGTGCCCCCTCCCATTACACTACTGTCATTGACGAGCTCACCAGCAGTCCTAATTCCTCCCCCTGGGGGACCTCCATCGAGTCAAATAAACCATCTACCTCCCCTCAGTCGCCGAATGCAATGGCTCATGGATGGGGCCCTTCCTGGAGATTGTACGCGAGATGTTTGATGTCAAGCATTAGTTCCTAAACACGATCTTATTAAGTATTTTCTCTGAATGTAGATGTTAAAACCTGAGTGGTCCAGGCATCTGAAGCGCTGCTTAAGCACTCCAATTGTCTTTTCGATGACATTGCATGTAGCTATATGGTTTTCATTGTAGGCTTCTCGGCTTCCGTCTTGGGTTTACGCAGGGGGGTGTCCCATGAGCCAGCTGGCAAGGCTATATCCTTTATCCCCCAGCATCCAACCGTGACCTTGTGGCTGACTGTTAAACAGGTCAGAGACGGCGCTCTCACGTAAGATGTGCGCATCATAGATGCTCCCTGGAAAATTTGCATTTACTGCCATGATTATTTGCTTGTGATCGACAACGGGCTGCACATTCAGGGAGTGGAATCCCTTTCGGTTCCGAAACACCCCTGCATCCTGTAAAGGTGCTCACAGGGCGATGTGCGTACAGTCTATTGCTCCCTGCATCTTGGTGAAGTTTGCTATTCGCGAGAAACCCAAAGCCCTCTCAGTCTGTGCCTCCCTGGTCATAGGGAAGTTTATAAAGTCCATCCTGCAAGTGTAAAGGGCTTCAGTCGCCTGTCGAATGCAGCAATGTGTGACGTGCTGAGAGATACCACTAATGTCGCCAGCTGAGGCCTGAAAGGAGCCCGATGCATAGAAATAAAGTGCCACAGTAACCTTAACCTCAACAGACAGTGCGGTCCTGATGGTGCTGGTAGGCTGCAGATCTCCCTTAATTAGCTGGCATATCTCACTGATGACCTCCTTTCGGAAGCGCAGCCTCCTAACGCACGTAATATCGGACAAGTATGATTGCTTATCCCTGTAAATGCGTTGGGTGTAACGTCCCCTCCTCTGCAGCAGTCTGCCATCTCTTTGATTGGGCACATAATGCTCTTCAATATACCTTCTCTCATCTCTATTCTGCAGCATGTGCTTAGTGATTAATACTGGTTGAGAAATTACAGGCCCCATCATTATAAATTGCTATAAATGCCCTTAATTTGGCCTCAACAGATACAAATGTGATTAGATGATTGGCAAGAGTCAAAAAGTCCCTTAAAATCACTCACACATTGATTCTCTCACAAGCACTTGAAGCAGCCTTTTAGTACAGATCCTCCAAGTTTCAAAATGGCATCCGTAGTGCCGAGTACTGCCGAGTAGTGCCGAGTACTGCCGAGTACTGCCGAGTAGTGCTGAGTACTGCCGAGTAGTGCCGAGTACTGCCGAGTACTGCCGAGTACTGCCGAGTACTGCCGAGTAGTGCCGAGTACTGCCGAGTACTGCCGAGTACTGCCGAGTACTGCCGAGTAGTGCCGAGTACTGCCGAGTACTGCCGAGTAGTGCCGAGTACTGCCGAGTAGTGCCGAGTACTGCCGAGTACTGCCGAGTAGTGCCGAGTAGTGCCGAGTACTGCCGAGTACTGCCGAGTAATGCCGAGTACTGCCGAGTACTGCCGAGTAGTGCCGAGTACTGCCGAGTAGTGCCGAGTAGTGCCGAGTACTGCCGAGTAGTGCCGAGTACTGCCGAGTACTGCCGAGTAGTGCCGAGTACTGCCGAGTAATGCCGAGTACTGCCGAGTACTGCCGAGTAGTGCCGAGTACTGCCGAGTAGTGCCGAGTAGTGCCGAGTAGTGCCGAGTAATGCCGAGTAGTGCCGAGTAGTGCCGAGTAGTGCCGAGTAATGCCGAGTAGTGCCGAGTAGTGCCGAGTACTGCCGAGTAGTGCCGACTTAAGGTCAGGAGAGTGCAGCTTTTTTTCAGCGACTTTTTCGGCCAGCGATCATTTCGGCGAAGTGTAGGCAAAATGCCGCAAGTTGCGGTCGGCGATAATCTGGGCGATAATTGGGCGCAAGTTTCCATTTTCAGCACTATTCTCAGCCTTGCACGCGGATGACGTCATATTTTTATTTTAAACTTAGGCCGGGCGATGCAGCACATTCATGTGTGCCGAGAGTTGGGCTGGCGGTAAATGGGTGATAATCGGGTGCTAGTTTCCACTTTTTACCAAATATGGGCGATAGCCTGCATCTCAGCGCTAAATGGGTGATAAATGGGCGATGATGTGCCGAAAGTCGAGCTATGTGCTTTCTTAACCACCTTATCAACTTGCCCTGCCACTTTTAAAGATTTGTGAATATGCAGCCCCCTCAAAATAATACCATTTAGAAACATAGAAACATAGAAACATAGAAAATAGGTGCAGGAGCAGGCCATTCAGCCCTTCTAGCCTGCACCACCATTCAATGAGTTCATGGCTGAACATGAAACTTCAGTACCCCCCTCCTGCTTTCTCACCATACCCCTTGATCCCCCGAGTAGTAAGGACTTCATCTAACTCCCTTTTGAATATATTTAGTGAATTGGCCTCAACTACTTTCTGTGGTAGAGAATTCCACAGGTTCACCACTCTCTGGGTGAAGAAGTTTCTCCTCATCTCGGTCCTAAATGGCTTACCCCTTATCCTTAGACTGTGACCCCTGGTTCTGGACTTCTCCAACATTGGGAACATTCTTCCTGCATCTAACCTGTCTAAACCCGTCAGAATTTTAAACGTTTCTATGAGATCCCCTCTCATTCTTCTGAACTCCAGTGAATACAAGCCCAGTTGATCCATTCTTTCTTGATAGGTCAGTCCCACCATCCCGGGAATCAGTCTGGTGAATCTTCGCTGCACTCCCTCAATAGCAAGAATGTCCTTCCTCAAGTTAGGAGACCAAAACTGTACACAATACTCCAGGTGTGGCCTCACCAAGGCCCTGTACAACTGTAGCAACACCTCCCTGCCCCTGTACTCAAATCCTCTCGCTATGAAGGTCAACATGCCATTTGCTTTCTTAACCGCCTGCTGTATCTGCATGCCAACCTTCAATGACTGATGTACCATGACACCCAGGTCTCGTTGCACCTTCCCTTTTCCTAATCTGTCACCATTCAGATAATAGTTTGTCTCTCTGTTTTTACCACCAAAGTGGATAACCTCACATTTATCCACATTATACTTCATCTGCCATTCATTTGCCCACTCACCTAACCTATCCAAGTCACTCTGCAGCCTCATAGCATCCTCCTCGCAGCTCACACTGCCACCCAACTTAGTGTCATCCGCAAATTTGGAGATACCACATTTAATCCCCTCGTCTAAATCATTAATGTACAATGTAAACAGCTGGGGCCCCAGCACAGAACCTTGCGGTACCCCACTAGTCACTGCCTGCCATTCTGAAAAGTACCCATTTACTCCTACTCTTTGCTTCCTGTCTGACAACCAGTTCTCAATCCACGTCAGCACACTACCCCCAATCCCATGTGCTTTAACTTTGCACATTAATCTCTTGTGTGGGACCTTGTCGAAAGCCTTCTGAAAGTCCAAATATACCACATCAACTGGTTCTCCTTTTTCCACTTTACTGGAAACATCCTCAAAAAATTCCAGAAGATTTGTCAAGCATGATTTCCCTTTCAGATTATACTGCCTCTCCATGTTGTTACATCACTTCACACTTCTCTATATTATATTGCCATAGGTCTGCCCATTTCACCAGTCTGTCTATGTCCTCCTGAAGTCTGCTACTATCCTGCTCACTATTTACTACTTTGGCAAGTTTTGTATCGCCCGCAAACTTCGAAATTGTATTCCTTGTACCCAAGTCCAGGTCACTTATATGTAACAAGAAAAACAATGGTCCCCATATTGACCCATGGAGGATCCTACAGCATACTTCTCTCCGGTCAGAAATATCTGTTCACCACTACTCTCAAGGGTGACCTGCAGAATGATCTGGGAGAATGTCATGTATGTACATTCTGTTTGTAGCCACCAGATGGTGTCATTGTGAGAGGCCACTGAGCAGCACGCACATGGTGCTGCTCTGGTATAAAAGGCCAGCCATTTTGTGAGCCAGGCACTTTGGGCCAAAATAAAGCAAAAGCAAGGTTGTACCTTGCTTAGTTAAACAGTACTCAGGTTGAACCTTTTTTGCATACATAACATTTGGCGACAAGAATACAAGAACCTTTGTTTGCAAAATGAGCATGATTGGATTTTTAGAGCGATTCGTGGAGGGAGAAGATTGGGCAGACTTTGTGAGCCGTTTGAACCAGTACTTCGTGGCCAACAAAATGAAGGGGTTCGACGATGCAGATCGGTGCCGGGCCGTGTTCCTCACTGATTACGGTTCAAAGATCTACAGTCTGATAAAGGATCTACTCATGCCTAGTGATCCAACAGAGAAAACGTATGAGGAGTTGTGTACATTGGTATGGGAGCACCTCAAGCCAGACAACAGCATCATCATCTCGAGATACAGGTTTTATGCACACGTTCGATCGGAGGGCCAGGGCGCGGCGGAATTCGTTGCAGACCTGAGACGTCTAGCGGGACCGTGCAAGTTCAGGACGGTGTGGGCAGACATGCTGCGGGACTTCTTTGTTATCGGTTTCAACCACGAGGTGATCCTGCGCAAACTTCTGGCAGTGGAGGAGTTGGATTTAAAAAGGGCCATCCAGATCACTCAATCATGTATGACGACGGACAGGAGTTTAAAGCAAATATCGGTGAAGAACCGAACCTCGGCAAGTACTGTAAATGCGATTGATTCGGCGTTCGGCAGAGCGGCACATGGCAGGACCAATCCGGCTGCGTTCGCGAAACCTGTGGCTGCCCAAAGTCCGCCAGCGGGAATGTATTCGTCTTCTCCGTGTTGGCGTTGTGGGGAAAATCATCGGCACCAGCAGTGCCGATTTAAGCAATATAATTGCAAAGGCTGTTTGAGAGTGGGGCATCTCCAGCGCAAGTGTCCACAGATGAGCAAGCGAACTGCGACACACCATGTGGAGGATGAGAGTCAGACTAGCGCGGATCCGGATACGCAATTAGAGATGCCAGAGGAGCAAGTGTATGGACTGTACTCTTTCATAACCAAGAGTAAACCAATTTTGATTAATGTGAAGTTTAACGGGTTACCAGTATCGATGGAACTGGACACAGGGGCGAGTCAATAGATCATGAATGAGAGGGTATTTAATAAGCTATGGGATACTAAGACTGTGAGGCCCTGTTAACGGCAAGCTGTGCACGTACACCAAAGAACTGATAAAGGTGAATGGCAGTGCACAAATTAATGTGTCATATAACGGTGCGTTTCACGAGTTACCGCTGTGGATTGTACCAGGCAATGGCCCAACACTGCTCAGCAGGAGCTGGTTGGAGAAAATCAGATGTGGCTGGAATGACATAAACGCGTTGTCATCGGAGCAAGATACATATGCCCAAGTATTGAGCAAGTTCTCCTCGTTGTTCGAACTGGGTATCAGCAACTTCACGGGAGCCAAGGTGCAGATCCACGTGGACTCAGATGCAAGACACGTCCATCATAAAGCTCGTGCATAGAAACATAGAAACATAGGAAATAAGTGCAGGAGTAGGCCATTCGGCCCTTTGAGCCTGCATCACCATTCAATATGATCATGGCTGATCATGCAACTTTAGTACCCCATTCCTGCTTTCTCTCCATACCCCTTGATCTCTTTAGCTGTAAGGGCCACATCTAACTTCCTTTTGAATATATCTAACAAACTGGCCTCAACAACTTTCTGTGGTAGAGAATTCCACAGGTTCACAAATCTCTGAGTGAAGAAGTTGCTCCTCATCTCGGTCCTAAATGGCTTACCCCTTATCCTTAGACTGTAACCCCTGGTTCTGGACTTCCCCAACATCGGGAACATTCTTCCTGCATCTAACCTGTCCAATCCCATCAGAATGTTATATGTTTCTATGAGATTCCCTCTCATTCTTCTAAATTCCAGTGAATATAAGCCTAGTCTATCCAGTCTTTCTTCATATGTCAGTCCTGCCATCCCGGGAATCAATCTGGTGAACCTTCGCTGCACTCCCTCAATAGCAAGAAGGTCCTTCCTCAGATTAGGAGACCAAAACTGTACACAATATTCAAGGTGTGGCCTCACCAAGGCCCTGTACAACTGCAGTAAGACCTCCCTGCTCCTATACTCAAATCCTCTCGCTAACATGCCATTTGCCTTCTTCACTGCCTGCTGTACCTGCATGCCAACTTTCAATGATTGATGTACCATGACACCCAGGTCTCATTGCACCTCGCCTTTTACTAATCTGTCACCATTCAGGAAATATTCTGCCTTCGTGTTTTTGCCACCAAAGTGGATAACCTCATGTTTATCTACATTATACTGCATCTGCCATGCATTTGCCCACTCACCTAACCTGTCCAAGTCACCCTGCACCCTCTTAGCATCCTCCTCACAGCTCACACTGCCACCCAGCTTAGTGTCTTCTGCAAACTTGGAGATATTACATTCAATTCCTTTGCCTAAATCATTAATGTATATTGTAAATAGCTGGGGTCCCATCACTGAACCTTGCGGTACCGCACTAGTCACTGCCTGTCATTCTGAAAAGGACCCATTTATTCCTACTCTTTGCTTCCTGTCTGCCACCCAGTTCTCTATCCACGTCTATACATTACTCCCAATACCAAATACTTTAATTATGTACACTAATCTCTTGTGTGGGACCTTATCAAAAGCCTTTTGAAAGTCTAAATACACCACATCCACTGGTTCTCCCTTGTCCACTCTATTAGTTACATCCTCAAAAAATTCTAGGTTTGTCAAGCATGATTTCCCTTTGATAAATCCATGCTGACTTGGAGTGATCCTGTCACTGCTTTCCAAATGTGCTGCAATTACATGTTTAATAATTGATTCCAACATTTTCTCCACTACCGATGTCAGGCTAACCGGTCTATAATTTCGTTTTCTCTCTCTCTCTCTCCTTTTTTAAAAAGTGGTGTTACATTAGCTACCCTCCAATCCATAGGAACTGATCCAGAGTCTATAGAATGTTGTAAAATGACCACCACTGCATCCATTGTTTCTAGGGCCACTTCCTTAAGTATTCTGGGTTGCAGACTATCAGGCCCTGGGGATTTATTGGCCTTCAATCCCATCAATTTCCCTAATACAATTTTCTGACTAATAAGGATTTCCTTCAGTTCCTCCTTCTCGCTAGACCCTCGGCCCCCTAGTATTTCCAGAAGATTATTTGTGTCTTCCTTAGTGAAGACAGAACCAAAGTATTTGTTCAATTGGTCTGCCATTTCTTTGTTCCCCATTATATATTCACCTGATTGTGACTGCAAGGGACCTACATTTGTCTTCACTAATCTTTTTCTCTTCACATATCTATAGAAGCTTTTGCAGTTATTTTTTATGTTCCCTGCAAGCTTACTCTCATACTCTATTTTCCCCCTCCTAATTAAACCCTTTGTCCTTCTCTGTTGGATTCTAAATTTCTCCCAATCCTCAGGTTTGCTGCTTTTTCTGGCCAATTTATATGCAGGATAGTGTCGTATATGATGAGGGAGAAGGTCGAAATTGAACTGGACAGACTCCAGCATGTAGGGATCATATCACCGGTCAAATTTAATGAATGGGCACAGTCACTATCTGTGGAGACTACAAGGCTATGATCAACAGGGTTTTGAAACAAGATCAGTACCCATTACCGAAGGCTGATGACTTGTTTGCAATGCTAGCCGGAGATAAGTCATTCACAAAACTGGATTTGACGTCAGCCTATATGACGCAGGTGTTGGTCGAGACGTCGAAGAGACTTATATACATTAACACGCACAAAGAACTGTTTATTTATCACAGGTGCCCGTTTGGAATTTGCTCGGCTGCAGCAATATTCCAGAGGAATATGGAAAGTCTACTGAAGTCCGTTCCCAGAACCGTCGTGTTGCAAGATGACATCCTGATCACCGGTCGTGACTCCAAGGAACATCTGAACAACCTGGAAGAGTTCTACTGTGTTTGGACAGAGTGGGACTCAGACTTAAACGCTTGAAGTGCGTCTTCGTGGCACCAGAGGTCAAATTCCTCAGCAGGAAAATTGCCGCTGATGGGATCAGACCTACTGACATGAAAACCAAAGCCATCAAGAATGCACCCAAGCCGCAGAACGTGACGGAGCTGCGTTCGTTCCTGAGTCTACTCAACTACTTTGGTAACTTCCTACCTAAATTGAGCACCTTACTTGAAACACTGCACATGCTATTAAGAAAAGGCGACAACTGGGTGTGTTGCGCATTACAAGACAGAGCTTTTGAGAAAACCACCAATCTGCTTTGCTCGAACAAGCTGCAGGTACATTATTACCCATGTAAACATTTAGTTTTGGCCTGTGACGCATTGTCATATGGAATTGGTTGCGTGTTACAACAAACCAATGAGTCGGGGAAACTTCAACCTGTCGCGTATGCATCCAAAAGTTTGTCTAAAGCAGAAAGAGCCTACAGTATCGTAGAAAAAGAAGCTTTAGCGTGTGTGTATGGTGTTAAAAAGATGCATCAATACCTGTTCGGTCTGAGGTTCAAATTAGAGACCGATCACAAGCCACTCATTTCGTTGTTTTCCGAGAGCAAAGGTATCAATACCAACACTTCATCCCACATCCAAAGGTGGGTGCTGACATTATCTGTCTATGATTATGTCATTCGCCACAGACTTGGCACAGAGAATTGTGCCAATGCTTTTAGCCGGTTGCCGTTGACCACACCGGAGGTGGAAACGCCACAACCGGCAGATTTAATGTTAATCATGGATGCTTTTGAGAGTGAAGGTACCCCTGTCACAGATCAACAAGTTAAGACCTGGACCAGCCAGGACATGATATTATCGGTGGTAAAGGTTTGCATCCTCAAAGGGGATTGGTCTGTCATATCTCAGTAAATGTGCGAGGAGGCCAAACCGTACATTCGTCGCAAGGACGAACTGTCTATTCAAGCAGATTGCATATTGTGGGGCAATCGAGTTGTAATGCCTAAGAAAGGGAGAGAGAAGTTTGTGTGCGAGTTACACAGCACACATCCTGGTATAGTGATGATGAAGGCCATCGCCAGGTCCCACGTATGGTGGCCAGGAATTGATTCTGAGCTGGAAGCATGGGTGCATCAGTGCAACACCAGCATGCAGCTCAACAAAGCACCAGTGGAATCGCCACTGAGTCTGTGGTCATGGCCATCCAAACCTTGGTCCAGGATCCATGTTGATTTTGCAGGTCCCTTCCTCGGCAAGGTGTTTTTAGTGGTGGTGGATGCTTATTCGAAGTGGATCGAATGCATAATCATGTTATTCAGTACGTCCACGGCAACCATAGAGAATCTCAATGTCATGTTCGCGACACGTGGTCTGCCTGACATAGTGGTGAGCGACAATGGGTCGTGCTTCACCAGTCAGGAGTTTCAGGAGTTTATAAAACTTAACGGCATAAAACATGTAAGGTCAGCACCGTTCAAGCCTGCGACCAACGGGCAAGCAGAACATGCAGTACAAATTATCAAGCAAAGCATGAGGAGAGTAACCCAACGGTCACTGCAGACCTACTTGTCTTGCATACTGCTGAGTTACAGGACAAGACCCCACATACTCACAGGGGTCTCGCCTGCTGAACTTATGATGAAAAGGGGTCTTAAGACCAAGTTATCTCTTGTACACCCGGATTTAAGTAATCATGTTGAATACAGAAGACAGAGTCAACAAGGATACCACGATCGCGCAACTGTGTCATGCGAGATTTCTGTTAATAATCCTGTATATGTGTTGAATTATGGTCAGAGTCCCAAATGGATCGCTGGTACGGTCATGGCCAAGGAGGGAAACAGAGTATTTGTTATTAAGCTCAAGAATGGGCAAACTTGCAGGAAACACATGGATCAAACAAAGCTGAGGCACACAGACGAGCCAGAGCAGTCGGACGAAAAAACCGTCGACGACTAACCTGTTGTGTCTTTAGATGCTCTAGTAATGACTCCACGAGGCAATGTGTTGTCCTTGAACTGTAGTGACCTTAGTCCTTTATTAGTTAACTCCAAAGTGAGGATCACACCTGGTGGCCTGCCTGTTATACTAGGCCAGGCACACCTGTACAGGTAACCTACAAGTCTCCCACTGCTGTGCCTTCTGGTGGTACACCTTGTGATTGTATCAACAGTAGCCATGTAGAATACATGACATCACTCCCCCCTGAGTCTTTAGTGCAAATCGCCTCTGCATTGACTGTGCTCTAGGCTTAGCTCTATGTGGGCTCTGTCTGGTTGATTCTTGGCAGGTCACTTCATTCTTGGATGAGTGGTTGGTGCAGTAGCGTGCTGGTGGTTCCTGTTTGTGTGTGTGTCTCCCTGACCACTCCATTTTCCCCCTTCCACATTGATTATGGCAGGGGCTCCTAGCATTCATTCACATTCAGGAAAGTGGGTTTTGCATTATTTTTGTGGTTCCGTGGTGCAACAAGTACGTTAGATGCCTTGTCGATGCAGTGACCGATACGTGAGGACAAGCTAGTTCCGGAGCTGCTGGGTTGTGTCCCTGCAGTCTGGTGGCGGCTCAGTGCCCGGTGCTGGCAGTGGGAACCCGGTTGGCTCGCGTATCCTGCTCTCGGGGCTGTTGCCGTGGTCCCTAGCTTCGGGCCGGTGCACAGATGTCTCTGATCTCCCTGTCCTTTCTTTGTACCCTGGATCACAGCTGCTCCCTGAGGAGCTGTCGTCTAGCAGTGCACAGAGAACTGGTGACTCGCTGGCCTGAGCGTCGTTTGGTTTGGGATCCTGGCTGGTGCCTGTTGCCTTTGGGGGAACTGTGGCGGGTGACCCTACATCTACGGGTATGGCCTTGGTGGCGATGGGGTCTGGGGACTGTGCCTTAGTACAGTCTGCTCCTTCAGGCTCGTGGCAGTTGCCTGAGAGCTGGAACCAATCAGGGGCAGGGTATCGATACCGGTGCCATTGCCCTGCTAAGGTCGCTTGCTCTGCAGCTCGTGTGTGTCGGCTGCTTGTGGCCACACTCCCTGGTGCATGACGCTGGTTCCCGGGACACAGGCTGCATTGGCTACGTGCAGTTTAAACCCTGCATCACACAACTTTTCAGTACTTATGCTGGACACACTGGGGGTCCGACTGCGATCGCGTGACTTTTTCTCGCTGGCTGCATGTGCACAGTTCAGATCATCAATTACACATTTTACATAATCGCGCAATTTTTCCTCACTGGTTGTGTATATACAATTCAGATTATCATTTGCACATTTTACATGATCAATTACACTTTTTCTCTCTGACTTACAATTACTGTTACATTGGTTAAGTGTATGGAACTATCCCTTTAATTGTGGTGGGTTGACGGCCTCCTTTAAGAGAGTCTTGCTTGCTTTACCCCAATTCGCTTCTCCGTTTGGTACCACGTGTTGCTCTATCAGCGCTGCACCTCGTGGTCTGGCTGCTGCCATCTTTGTCTTCAGCGCCTCACCTCGTGGTTTTGGCGCCATCTTTCCTCCATCCACGATGTCGACTGCGGTGATCCTCTTCTCCCCGGGTTCTGCCACCGAAGCTGGGAAGTCGACTTTGGATCCGATTTTCTTCCTCCAGAGTCCTGCCACTGGAGCCTGGAAGGTGTGTTCGGGTCGTCTCAGCTGGATCATCTCCGCGCAGTCTTACTGAGCGGTCTGTGTCTCAGGTGCTGTGCTGGTCTGCTCTCTGGTGCCGGATCCAACCTCGGGTGAGAGCTTGCTTTGCCTCAAGCGCAGAGGGCTTTGATCGCTGGAGGGGTGAAATCTTCCCATTTCCAATGGATCTTCTCCATCCACCTTCCACCGAGCAGCATTGGTCCATCACCTGCAACAATCCACAGAGGTAACTTGTGCACCAAGCGATCACAGAGTACCTTTACATTCGCACTACCAACGACTGGGATGATTTCATCGGTATAGGTGCGCAGCTTTGCCTGAACTGGGACCAACTCGGGTCGTTGAGCTTGATTGTCCCATAGGCTCCTTGATTCACCACTGACTGGCTCGCTCCTGTGTCCACTTCCATGAAGACTGGAACTCCCTCTATCTCAACTGTCATTTTCAGCGGGGAACACTCGGTGGTGCAGGTAAACATGCTATGTACCTCCCCATGGGACTGGGCTGCCTCTCTGCCTATCGATTCATAATCCACTCTGGATTCATGGCCATCTGCAGACTCTTCATCGGCACAGTGAGTCATATTTCTCTTACACATTCACTGGAGGTGACTCTTTGTGCTGCAGCCTTTGCATACATAGTCTTTAAAACGGCACTGGTGAGCCCTGTGATTTCCTCCTCAATGCCAGCATGGTGCTACTCGATTAGCCCCCCTCGGCGGACTCAGAGTTAAGGGTCTCGGGGACCTGTTCTCTCTTCCCTGAGAGGGTTCGTGCTCTACAGTCCAGCCTCTAGAAGGCGCCACTCTATGCACAGTACCTGCCGGGTTTGAGTACTGAGGGTGAGTCATTTGCCGAGAGCCGCAGGTCGAGGTCATGAATGACTGGCTCACAGAGATGGCCTTTTGCAGTGTGACTGTGGTATCCGCCGACAGTAGCTTGGGACTAAGGCCCTCATGGCCAATTCCAATAACAAAAATGTCCCGCAGCGCTTTGTTGAGGTGGTTGCCGAACTCGCATGGTGCCACCAGCCTCCTGAGGTCTGCGGCGTACTTCGCGACTTCCTGGCCTCCGGGCCGTCGGTGAACTGGTAGAACCGGTGTCTGGCTGTGAGGATGCTCTCCTTGGGCTTGAGTTGCTCATGGAACAGGGTTACGAGCTCCTTATATGACTTAGTCATTGTCTTCGCTGGTGCCAGCAAGTCCCTGACGAGGCCACAGAAAGTGGGCCCACAACTTGTTAGCAAGATAGCTCGGCGCTTATCAACCAGTGTGGCCGGGTCGTCTCCTGCCAGTTCGTTTGCTGTAAAGAAGTGTTTTAGCCTCTCCACAAAGGCGTCCCAATCATCACCATCGGCGAACTGCTGCAACGTACCAAGGGTAGCCATTTCCGTGTGAAAGTTCGTAAGCTCGTCGCCAATTGTTGTGTCCTTAGATGCTCTAGCAATGACTCCATGAGACAATGTGTTGTACTTGAACTGTAGTGACCTTAGTCTTTATTAACTCCAGAGTGAGGATCACACCTGGTGGCCTGCCTTTTATACTAGGCCAGCACACCTGTATAGGTAACCTACATGTCTCCTACTGCTATGCCCTCTGGTGGCACACCTTGTGATGATACCAACAGGAGCCATGTAGAATACATGACACAACCAACCTACCAGCAGCCGTCAGTGGACTCAAGGGTCATCAGTGAACCAGGAATTTCCATCACGGACTTGTTCAATAAAAATGGACTTGCAATTCCTGACATGGCCACTGCCACCCCCAACAAGTCAGCCATCCAGCCACCAGCCAGAACAGACTCCACCCAAGGCCGGAATTGAACTGAGACGGTCAACGCGGGAGCGTAAAGCACCGGACCGTCTCAAACAGTGAAAGACTGTGATAAGATCTCAGAGGAGGGTCTTGTCATGTATGTACATGCTGTTTGTAGCCACCAGATGGTGCCATTGTTGGAGGCCACTGAGCAGCACGCACATTAAAGGCCAGCCATTTTGTGAGTCAGGCACTTTGCGCCAAAATAAAGCAGAAGCAAGGTTGGATAGTAACTTGCTTAGTTAAATAGTACTCAGTTTAGAAACATAGAAACATAGAAAATAGGTGCAGGAATAGGCCATTCGGCCCTTCGAGCCTGCACTACCATTCAATAAGATCATGGCTGATCATTCACCTCAGTATCCCTTTCCTGCTTTCTCTCCATACACCTTAATCCCTTTAGCCATAAGGGCCATATCTAACTCCCTCTTGAATATATCCAATGAACTGGCATCAACAACTCTCTGCGGTAGAGAATTCCACAGGTTAACAACTCTCTGAGTGAAGACGTTTCTCCTCATCTCAGTCCAAAATAGCTTACCCCTTATCCTTAGACTGTGACCCCTGGTTCTGGACTTCCCCAACATCGGAAACATTCTTCCTGCATCTAACCTGTCCTGTCCTGTCATAATATTATATGTTTCTATGAGATCCCCTCTCATCCGTCTAAACTCCAGTGAATACAGGCCCAGTCGAAACAGTCTCTCCTCATATGTCAGTCCTGCCATCCCAGGAATCAGTCTGGTGAACCTTCGCTGCAGTCCCTCAATAGCAAGAACGTCCTTCCTCAGATTAGGAGACCAAAACTGAACACAATATTCCAAGTGAGGCCTCAACAAGGCCATGTACAACTGCAGTAAGACCTCCCTGCTCCTATACTCAAATCCACTAGCTATGAAGGCCATTTGCCTTCTTCACCGCCTGCTGTATCTGCATGCCAACTTTCAATGACTGATGTACCATGACACCCAGGTCTCGTTGCACCTCCCCTTTTCCTAATCTGCCGCCATTCAATTAATATTCTGCCTTCGTGTTGTTGCCACCAAAGTGGATAACCTCACATTTATCCGCATTATACTGCATCTGCCATGCATTTGCCCACTCACCTAACCTGTCCAAGTCACCCTGCAGCCTCTTAGCATCCTTATCACAGCTCACAGCACCACCTAGTTTAGTGTCATCTGCAAACTTGGAGATATTACTCTCAATTCCTTCATCTAAATCATTGATGTATATTGTAAATAGCTGGGGTCCCAGCACCGAGCCCTGCGGCACCCCACTAGTCACTGCCTGCCATTCTGAAAAGGACCCGTTAATCCCGATTCTCTGCTTCCTGTCTGCCAACCAGTTCTCCATCCACGTCAGTACATTACCCCTAATACCATGTGCTTTAATTTTGAACACCAATCTCTTGTGTGGGACCTTGTCAAGAGCCTTTTGAAAGTCCAAATACACCACATCCACTGGTTCTCCCTTGTCCACTCTACTAGTTACATCCTCAAAAAATTCTAGAAGATTTGTCAAGCATGATTTCCCTTTCATAAATCCATGCTGACTTGGACCGATCCTGTCACTGCTTTCCAAATGTGCTGCTATTTCATCTTTAATAATTGATTCCAACATTTTCCCCACTCCTGATATCAGGCTAACTGGTCTATAATTACCCGTTTTCTCTCTCCCTCCTTTTTTAAAAAGTGGTGTTACATTAGCTACCCTCCAGTCCATAGGAACTGATCCAGAGTCGATAGACTGTTGGAAAATGATCACCAATGCATCCACTATCTCCAGGCCACTTCCTTAAGTACTCTGGGATGCAGACTATCAGGCCCCGGGGATTTATCGGTCTTCAATCTCACCAATTTCCGTAAAACAATTTCCCGCCTAGTAAGGATTCCCTTCAGTTCCTCCTTCTCACTAGACCCTCGGTCCCCTAGTATTTCTGGAAGGTTATTTGTGACTTCCTTCGTGCAGACAGAACCAAAGTATTTGTTCAACTGGTCTGCCATTTCTTTGTTCCCCATTATAAATTCACCTGAATCTGACTGTAAGGGAGCTATGTTTGTCTTCGCTAATCTTTTACTCTTCACATATCTATAGAAGCTTTTGCAGTCAGTTTTTATGTTCCCAGCAAGCTTCCTCTCATACTCTATTTTCGCCCTCCTAATTAAACCCTTTGTACTCCTCTGCTAGATTCTACATTTCTCCCAGTTCTCAGGTTTGCTGTTTTTTCTGGCCAATGTATATGCCTCTTCCTTGGATTTAACATTATCGTTAATTTCACTTTTTAGCCACGGTTGAGCCACTTTCTACGTTTTATTTTTATTCCAGACAGGGATGTACAATTGTTGAAGTTCATTCATGTGATCTTTAAATGTTTGCCATTGCCTACCCACTGTTAACCCTTTAAGTATCATTCGCCAGTCTATTCTAGCCAATTCACGTCTCATACCATCGAAGTTACCTTTCCTTAAGTTCAGAACCCTAGTCTCTGAATTAACTGTGTCACTCTCCACCTTAAGAAAGAATTCTACCATATTATGGTCACTCTTCCCCAAGGGGCCTCCCACAACAAGATTACTAATTAGTCCTTTCTCATTACACATCACCCAGTCTAGGATGGCCAGCCCTCTAGTTGGTCAATGACATATTGGTCGAGAAAACCATCCCTGATACACTCCAGGAAATCCTCCTCCACTGTATTGCTACCAGTTTGGTTAGCCCAATCTATATGTAGATTAAAGTCGCCCATGATAACTGCTGTACCTTTATTACACGCATCCCTAATTTCTTGTTTGATGCTGTCCCCAACCTCACTACTACTGTTTGGTGGTCTGTACACAACTCCCACTAGCGTTTTCTGCCCTTTGGTATTCCGCAGCTCCACCCATACAGATTCCACATCATCTAACCTAATGTCCTTCCTTACTATTGAGCTAATTTCCTCTTTAACCAGCAACACTACCCACCTCCTTTTCCTTTCTGTTTATCCTTCCTGAACGTTGAATACCCCTGGATGTTGAGTTCCCAGCCTTGGTCACCCTGGAGCCATGTCTCCGTGATGCCAATTACATCATATCGGTTAACTGCTATCTGCGCAGTTAATTCGTCCACCTTATTACGAATACTCCTTGCATTGAGGCACAGAGCCTTCAGGCTTGTCTTTTTAACACACTTTGCCCCTTTAGAATTTTGCTGTAATGTGACCCTTTTTGATTTTTGCCTTGGGTTTTTCTGCCCTCCACGTTTACTTTTCTTCTTTTTATCTTTTGCTTCTGCCCCCATTCTACTTCCCTCTGTCTCCCTGCATAGGTTCCCATCCCCCTGCCATATTAGTTTAAGCCCTCCCCAACAGTACTAGCAAACACTCCCCCTTGGACATTGGTTCCGGTCCTGCCCAGGTGCAGACCGTCCGGTTTGTACTGGTCCCACCTCCCCCAGAACTGGTTCCAATGTCCCAGGAATTTGAATCCCTCTCTTCTGCACCACTCCTCAAGTATTGTATTCATCTTAGCTGTCCTTTATTGCATGCATAACAGAGGAGATAGCTCAATCTGTCACTGCGACATGTGTTGTCTGCGCAAACTGGATCCAGTGCCGTAAATTGACCTCACATAGCTGGTCAAGGTGAGTGAAGGCTTCAGTAAATGCTATATCCTACCATCTGCAGCACAAGCCTCACACACTGCTCAATGCATCACACCCGATCACTCACCTACCAACAATCTCTATCAATCACAACTCATACCTCACATTCATAGCTTCACCTCACTCTCACACACTTACTATGCAAGCTTCACATTCACATCTCACACCTTTATACACTGCCAGCTATTCAACCATGACAGGCACATCACCCAAACACATTGCCCCACACTCACTGACACACTTCTCTTTCTCTTGCAGGCCAAGGTGGTGCATATCCTTCACCAGCAGCAGCTAACTGGCAGGGGCAGGCATGGCTGGAGGAGACAGTGTGAGACATCATTGGAGGGGCCGTCACTGAGGTTGTGGCATGCGGCGAGGCTGAAAGCATTGATGGTGATGGTATGCTCGTACCTAATCCTCCTTCTCACATCCCATTTCCCCCTCAACCCACAATCGCTTCCCACTTCCTAGCTGCTTTCACGCCCTCCCCTTACCAAAAGCCCAACCCTTGTGCCTTTCTACTTTCAGATACCACGAACTCCAACAACCCAGCCAGTGCAGGAAGAACAAGAGGAGAGTGATGGAAAAGAAAAGACACCATCACTTGATATGACACTCGCTGGCACCAGCTCAGAAATTGGCACTGTGCGTACTTTAGAGGGTAGTATTGAGGCAGGATCAGCACATGGTGAATCAGCGGACATGAGTCGGCTGCAGCAAAGGTAGAGGGAAAGGATAGCTTGAGTGTCAGCTCCCCAGAGGTCAAGATCGCACATGAGTTCTGCTGCAGAGGAGTCAGATGATGACCGCGATGGGAGGGCCTCCAGAACAGGGTGATGGACATGCACACAGAAATGCTTGGTGTATTGGCAAGCCGGAAAGAGAGCCTCTTTTCACTGTCAAGGAGCATGGAGGAGTCCGGCTCCAACCTTACACAGGGCTTTGTGTAGATCTTGAAGCCCTTGATTTCCAGGATGAAAGTGATGAGGAACTCCATTACCGCACTTGTGGACCTAACCATGATGCAGGGTTTGATGGGCGATGTCTCAGTTTCCAGTTCAGCACAACGACCCAATGTCCGAGTGTTGCAGTGGAAGCTCAGACTTCTGTTATACAGGCTCAGCTTTCTACCACACAAGCTCAGACTGTTGCTGTTATGTATGTAAACTTTACTAGTGTGTAAGACTTGCCACCAGGGGGCACACCTGTTGTCACCTGCACACCCCGGGCAAGCAGGTATAAAAGGTAGTCTACCATGCTGCTTCCTGACTCTGGAGTTACATTAAAGAGACCAAGTTCAGAACAGTTTGAGTTTACAGTATACAATCTAGTGGAGTTATTCTGAACACAATAATTGGCGACAAGGAACAGATCACGAACTTTCACATGGTTATGGCTGCCATTGGTATTCTTGAAAGATTTGTTGAGGGTGGTGATTGCATCTTGACCAGTAATTTGTAGCCAACGAGCTGGATACGGAAGATACCGCAGTCAAGCGCAGGGCGATTCTCCTCACTGTTTGTGGGTCCACGATATATGGCCTCATCAAAAATCTGCTAACACCGACAAAACCAATGGACAAGACATATGCAGAGTTGTGCATGCTGGTTCGGGAAAACCTCAAGCCAAAGGAGAGCATCTTAATGACCGGGTATCGCTTTTACATGCACCATCGCTTCGAGGGCCAGAACGTGGCGAGCTTTGTCGCTGACCTAAGACATCTTGCGGGACCATGCGAATTTGCTGGATTTTTAAGGGAAATGTTGCAGGACTTTTTCATGCTTGGAATCGGCCACGACGTCATACTTCGCAAATTGCTTTCTGCCGAATCCCTAGATCTGAGCAAGGCCATCACGATAGCCCAGGCTTTCACGTCCACGAACGATAACGCTAAACAGATATCATTGCAGCATCGGAACTCACCGGCAAGTACTGTGCATAAAATAATGCCTACAGCAGGCAGAACTGTACATGGCAGGGCCTACACGCCTGCAGAGGCCAGACCTAGGGTGACTCAGAGTCCGCTGTGGTGCGTGAAAGCGAATCCATTAACACCATGTTGGCGTTGCGGGGGTAATCATAGAGCCCATCAATGTCGATTCAAGCACTACGTGTGCAAGGGCTGTGGAACAATGGGGCACTTCCAGCGAATGTGCAAACGTGCTGCGACTCACCACGTGGCAGAGTCGGCAGGAGATGACCGATCCGGCGCGGATCATGCCGAACGAGTAAGAGAGGCAACTCTACCTGAGGCTGAAGAGGAAGTGTATGGGGTACACACCTTCACTATCAAAAGCCCTCCGATAATGTTAAAAGGCAAATTAAACGGCATTCCTATTTCCATGGAATTGGACACGGGGGCGATTATGAGCCAGAAGGCTTTTGAGAAACTGTGGGGCAACAAGGCACAAAGGCCAAAACTCAGCCCGATTCACACAAAGCTGCGCACTTATACCAAAGAGCTCATACCAGTCATTGGCAGTGCAGCAGTGAAGGTATCGTACAATGGAACTGTGCATGATTTATCACTATGGATTGTACCAGGCGATGGCCCAATGCTGTTCAGCAGAAGCTGGCTAGGAAAGATCCGATGGAACTGGGATGACATCAAAGCACTGTCTTCGGTGGATGACGCCTCGTGCGCCCAAGTGCTAAACAAATTCCCGTCGTTATTTGAGCCAGGCATCGGCAACTTCACAGGCCCAAAGTGCAGATCCATCTATTCCCTGATGCACAGCCCGTTCATCACAAGGCCCGAGCGGTTCCATATATGATGCAAGAGAAAGTTGAGATCGAGCTGGACAGACTTCAACGAGAGGGAATCATATCGCCAGACGAGTTCAACGAGTGGGCCAGTCCAATTGTTCTGGTGTTGAAAAGCGATGGGACGGTCAGAATCTGCGGGGACTACAAGGTAACGATCAACCGAGTCTCGTTACAGGACCAGTACCCACTACCCAAAGCGGATGACCTGTTTGCAACGCTAGCAGAAGGGAAGTCGTTCACCAAGCTGGATCTAACCTCTGCTTACATGACACAGGAGCTGGCTGAACCTTCGAAAAATTGACGTGCATCAACACGCACAAAGGACTGTTCATATACCACAGATGCCCTTTTTAGATTTGCTCGGCTGCGGCCATCTTCCAGAGGAACACGGAGAGTCTGCTGAAATCGGTTCCGCTCACCGTGGTGTTTCAAGACGACATCCTGATCACTGGTCGCAACACCACCAAACACTTGCACAAGCTTGAAGAGGTTCTAAAACGACTGGACAGAGTGGGACTCAGGCTGAAACGCTCCAAGTGTGTTTTCCTGGCACCAGAGGTCGAATTTCTGGGGAGAAAGATTACGGCGGACGGCATCAGACCCACGGACTCCAAGACGGAGGCCATCAAGAATGCACTCAGACCACAGAATGTGACAGAGCTGTGTTCATTCCTGGGACTTCTCAACTATTTTGGTAACTTTCTACCGGGGTTGAGCACTTTGCTGGAACCGTTGCATTTATTGCTACGCAAGGGTGACAACTTGGTTTGGGGTAAATCTCAAGAGACAATCTTTAATAGGGCCAGAAACCTGCTATGTTCTAACAAGTTACTTGTATTTTATGACCCGTGTAAACGTTTAGTACTAGCTTGTGAAGCATCTTCGTACGGGGTGGGTTGTGTGTTACAGCAAGCCAATGTGTCAGGCAAACAGCAACCGATTGCATATGCATCCAGAAGTTTATCCAAGGCTGAAAGAGCCTATAGTATGGTTGAGAAAGAAGCATTCGCATGTGTATACAGAGGTTAAGAAAATGCACCAATACCTATTTGGACTCCGGTTCGAGCTCGAAACCGACCACAAACCGTTCATTTCGCTGTTCACAGAAAGCAAAGGTATTAACACCAATGCTTCATCCCGCATCCAAAATGGGCACTAACATTATCTGCGTATGACTATGTAATCCGCCACAGACCAGGCACTGAGAACTGTGCTGACGCCCTCAGTCAGCTACCATTGCCCACCACTGGGTTGGAAATGGCGCAACCCGCAGATTTGCTTCTTTTAATGGATGTTTTTGAGAGTGAGGGGTCACCCATCATGGCTCGCCAGATCAGGACCTGGACTAGCCAGGACCCTGTACTATCACTAGTAAAAAGCTGTGTCCTTAATGGGAGTTGTTCCCGGGGAAATGCAAAATGAAATTAAGCCATTTTACTGACGCAAGGATGAAATGTCCATCCATTCGGATTATCTTCTATGAGGGAATCGCTTGGTTTTGCCAAAAAAAGGCAGGGAAACGTTTATACGCGACCTACACAGTACCCACCCAGGCATAGTCATGATGAAGGCTATCGCCAGGTCGCACGTTTGGTGGCCTGGCATTGACTCGGAATTGGAGTCGTGCATACACCAATGTAACACTTGCTCACAGTTGAGCAATGCACCAAGGGAGGTCCCACTGAGTCTGTGGTCATGGCCCTCCAAACCGTTTTCACGGGCCCCTTTCTAGGAAAGATGTTCCTAGTAGCAGTGGACGCTTTCTCTAAATGGATTGAATGTATAATAATGTCATCATGTACTGTCATCGTCCACTGCACCATTGAAAGCCTCCGGGCCATGTTCGCCACGCATCGTTTGCCCAACGTCCTTGTTAGTGACAATGGACCATGTTTCACCAGCTCGGAATTCAACGAGTTCATGACCTGCAATGGCATCAAGCATGTCAGGTCTGCCCCGTTTAAGCCCGCATCCAATGGTGAAGTGGAACGGGCAGTCCAAACTATCAAGCAGAGCTTGAAACACATGACGGACGGTTCCCTGCAGATTCAGTTATCTCGGGTTCTGCTCAGCTACCAGACGGGACCCCACTCGCTTACTGGTGTTCCCCCTGCAGAATTGTTAATGAAGAGAGCACTCAAAACCAGGCTCTCCTTAGCTCCTTAGTCCACCCAGATCTCAATGATCATGTAGAAACCTGGTTTCACCGGCATAACTTGTACCACGATCACGCGGCTGTATCGCGTGACATTGAGGTTAATGACCCTGTATTTGTTCTTAATTACGGTCATGGTCCCAAATGGATTGCTGGCACTGTTTTAGCCAAGGATGGGAATAGAGTATTTGTTGTCAAACTTTTGAATAGACAAACGTGCAGAAAGCATTTGGATCAGACCAAACTGCGATTCACTGACAACCAAGAACAGTTTGAAGAGGACATTACCATCATTGATCCACCAACACACAACCAACCTGCATTCGACCTCACTGTCAGCCACGAGGATGAACCCACCATGTCCGACAGTCCGATCAGACCAGCCGCGCCGCAGTGCAGCAATGATCCGACCAACTCACCCATGCCAGGACTTCAACTCAGGCGATCAACCCAGGAACGTAGAGCCCCGGCTCGCCTCAACTTGTAAATAACTTGTAAATAAGACTTTGCGGGAGCGGAATGATGTTATGTATGTAAACTTTACTAATGTGCAAGACTTGCTACCAGGGGGTGCACCTGTTGGAGACCCAGGGTCACCTGCACACCCCAGGCAAGCAGGTATAAAAGGTAGTCTACCATGCTGCTTCCTGACTCTGGAGTTACATTAAAGAGACCAAGGTCACAACAGTTTGAGCTTACAGTATACAGTCAAGTGGAGTTATTCTGAACACAACAGTTGCCATCGTGGCTGCATTTATGAGTGTGGATAGGGGCTTGCAGGGTCTCACAGCAGTCCAGCAATCTGTCCTCCAACTGATGACTAGGATTGCTGAAGCGTCGCCCCAGTGGAGTGGCAGTGGCTCCGTAGACTACGAACCTGCTGTCCTACCAGGATAATAGCAATCGTACTTCCACCACTGCCACTCTGCCAGTGCCCTTGCTACTGCCTATCAGCCAGGGAGCCGAGACTGCTGCCGCCCATGCTGAGATGGTGCAGTCCGCAGCCGGGCTTCTCGGCCCAGAGTTGCTCAAGGTCGTCCTACAAAGCCATCTGCAGTCTCATCCACTGAAAGTCAGCAGCCTTTACCAGCCATGCTGCAGTCACTGGGGTAGGACTTCTTAAGTGCACGAGATTAGGCAAATGCACACAAAAGAGAGGCACTAAGGGAATGAACAAGGGTGATTATTTGACATTGTTATGTAGTTTTGGAATGAATCATTTATAAATTATGTTTGGAAAGTTTGTTTGTGGTGGCTTTTATTTCAGCAGCGTGTCCAAGAGAACTCTGTAATGTTCTATGACAGAGAGATGGTAAGGTGGGGAAGTGGTGAGCAACAGGGATCTGGGGTTTCATTCTGATGTTACGCTCACGGACAGCCCGTCCGGAACGTGGCCTTGTAGGCTGCCTTCCCTCTTCGCCTCCTCCTCCTCCTCCTCCTCTTCCTCCTTGTCATCTTCCTTAGGTTGTCATGGAACCTGTGGTGGCAAGGACTGCACCTTCATCATGGTCAATTTGTGGAGATGCAGCAGACCAACACGAAATGGGATACCTGCTCTGGCAAGCACTGGAGGGCTCCTCCTGATTGGTCAAAGCAGCAGAACCGTTGCTTCAGTAAGCCGATGGTCTGCTCGATGACGTTCCTTGTGACAGCAGAGCTGTCATTATATGAGTGCTCGCCAAGAGTGGTGTGTTTGCAGAGGGGAGTCATCAGCCAGGTGCAGAGCGGATAGTCCTTGTCTCCGAGCAGCCAACCTTGGGTTTGACATGGTGGCTGGAAGATTGCTGGCACACCGGACTAGCGCAGGATGAAGGCATCGTGACTGCTGCCAGGTTATCGGGCATTCACCATCATGATGTGCTGGACGTGGTCGCACAACAACTGCACATTAAGAGTGGAACCCTTTGCGGTAACGGAGCATTTCACCAGTGAGACGCGACGCCCGCAAAGTCACTTGTGTGCAGTTGATGGTGCCCTGAACCATGGGGAAGCCCGATATCCTGGCAAACCAACATGCACACTCCTTCTGCTTCTCTCTGTCTAGAGAGAAGATAATGAACTCCCCTATCTTCGAGCCTCTGTGACCTCCCCGATGCAGCGATGGATGGTGAACTGCGAGACGTTCAAGCTTGGAAAGATCCGCTGGTAAAAAAATTCAGGGCTGCAGTTAAATTGAGGGCCACTAGCAGAGCTGTCGCCGTCCTGCTCTGAAGTTGCAGGTCTGGTTCCAATAGGTGGCAGAGTCTGTGACCACTTCTTTGGTGAAGTGGAGCCTCTGAATACACTGCTCCTGGCTTAGGTGCAGGGAGGAGGAGTGCTCCCTGAAGACCATAGATAGGTAAGGCCTCCTGCTGAGAGCCATCTTCCCCCTCCTCCTTCCACTGTGAGCAGCTTGTCTCCTCTGTTCCATCTCCATGTCATGCTCCAATGCGACGGGGACTGCAACTAGAGCCACCAGGACTGGGAGCAGGAGGTTAGTCAGAGGCCTTCCAGTAGCAGCCAATGCCTTCCCAATGTCCAGCAGCATGTCCTGCACACTTTAACAACTTTTTAAATGTCTTCCAGCAACCCAGTACCCCTGCAAACACCACAAGAGCCAGTACAAGAGAAATAATCAACTTACCTGCAAATTGAATGTATCCCTTTAATTAGCACTGATGGGGAGTTCCTTATGCAGCTGAATGCATGTTCAGCTGTGCATGTTTAGGAGAGGGCGTGAATGGAGTGGCGACATCGAAAATGGCAGGTCATGACTTAAATCAGCGTTACACACTGACTGACGTCACGATCTGCCTACTCTGCATATTGCCGGCGCACACATGTACCGCCCAAGCTATCGCCCGGGTGAACAATGAACAGCGCAGGCCGCATCGGAAGCAAGGCGTCACCATTTAAAAGGTGCCGAATTTCGACGCCTCTATCTCATATCACAACCATTGATCCCTTGCACATGGCACACTGCATTCAAAAGGATTTTCAGCAGGCTAAAGGCTATTACTCATATTCTTCAGTGAGGCTGCAGAAGGATTTTTTTTTACACAATAAGCACAATTCACATGAGACTGCAATGCGCAGTTTTTCCTCAGCCTGCATTGTGTGATGTGAGTTTTGTGCTGTGTTGCAAAGAAGCAAAGATAGGCTCTGTGACCTGTATAATTATTTACAATATTTGATCCAAGGTATGCACCTTCCCCTGTGTATAATGTTCAGCAATAGCTCCTTGTGGAGTAATTTCTTTAGGAAAAATATGCTTTTTTAATAAATCCTTTGAAATTAAAATAACCTTGGCACAACAGGAGGAGCAAGCTGGTGAGAATGTCCATTACTTTAGATCCTATCCTCATACTACCACCAGATCAGAATGATGCTGTAGAATTACAGTGTGAATCTATGTGCCATTACATACCTGCAGAGTGACACCAAACAGCACTTACACCATTAATTGTAACATAGAAACATAGAAACATAGAAAATAGGTGCCGGAGTAGGCCATTCGGCCCTTCGAGCCTGCACCACCATTCAATAAGATCATGGCTGATCATTCACCTTAGTACCTCTTTCCTGCTTTCTCTCCATACCCCTTGATCGCTTTAGCCATAAGGGCCATATCTAACTCCCCCTTGAATATATCCAATGAACTGGCATCAACAACTCTCTGCGGTAGGGAATTCCATAGATTAACAACTCTCTGAATGAAGAAGTTTCTCCTCATCTCAGTCCTAAATGGCTTACCCCTTATCCTTAGACTATGTCCCCTGGTTCTGGACTTCTCCAACATCAGGAACATTCTTCCTGCCAGTCCCGTCAGAATTTTATATGTTACTATGAGATCCTCTCTCATCCTTCTAAACTCCAGTGACTACAGTCCCAGTCGATCCAGTCTCTCCTCATATGTCAGTCCTGCCATCCCGGAAATCAGTCTGGTGAACCTTCGCTGCACTCCCTCAATAGCAAGAACGTCCTTCCTCAGATTAGAAAACCAAAACTGAACACAATATTCCAGGTGAGGTCTCACTAAGACCCTGTACAACTGCAGTAAGACCTCCCTGCTCCTATACTCAAATCCCCTAGCTATGAAGGCCAACATGCCATTTGCCTTCTTCACTGCCTGCTGTACCTGCATGCCAACTTTCAATGACTGTTGTACCTTGACACCCAGGTCTCGTTGCACCTCCCCTTTTCCTAATCTGCCGCCATTCAGATAATATTCTGCCTTCGGGTAATCTTTGATCTATCCTTGGCTCCCTCCTATTTCTCATCTACATGCTGCCTCTTGGTGACAGTATTCAAAAACATAGCATCAGTTTCCACATGTACACTGACGACACCCAGCTCTACCTCTCCACCACTTCTCTTGACCCCTCCACAGTCTCTGATTTGTTACACCGTTTGTCCGTGATTGTCTTCACTCCCTTCCACAAACTCTATTCCCTCGTCACCGACTCCATCCCTCTCCCTGGCCACTGACTGAGGCTGAACCAGACGGCTTCATTACTTTGGTGTACTATTTGACTCTGAAATGATTCCGAAACTATATCCTCTCCATCACCAAAACCGTCTATTACCACCTCCGTAACATCGCCCGAATCTGTCCCTGCCTCAGCTCAACTGCTGCTGTAACCATCATCCACGCCTTTGTTACCTCTAGACTTGACTATTCCAATGCTCTCCTGGCCGTCCCCCCATCTTCCACCCTTCGTAAACTTGAGCTCATCCAAAACTCTGCTGTCCTTTTCCTAACTCGCACCAAGTCCCGTTCATCCATCTGCTCTGTGCTCGGTGTCTCCCAGTCCGGCAACACCTCGATCTTAAAATTCTCATCCTTATTTTCAAATCCCTCTATAACCTTGCCCCTCCCTATCTCTGTAATCTCCTCCAGCACTTCCGAGATGTCTGTGTTCCTCCCATTCTGGACTCTTGCGCATCCTTGACTTTCATCGCTCCACCATTGGTGGCCGTGCATTCAGCTGCTTAAACTCTAAGCTCTGAAACTCCCTCCCTAAATCTCTCTGCCTCTCTCTCTCTCAGGAAATGTTAATTTTTTTTTTGTTGGGCCAGGAAGCCAACAAAGAAAACTCCGGCTCACTGCCACCCGTCTGAGCCCCCCCCCCCCCACCTCCCAGGATTGCTTTCACATCCCAGGCTCCGACTGTAAGCCTGCTCAGTGTGGGAGCCAGTCAATTTACCACCCTCCCACAATCGATGAGCTGTAGCAGGGAATCTGCTTGATGCCCACAGCTCACTGGAGGCATATAAATAAGGCTCAGGCCTCAAAATGGCTCAGGCTTCATGCCGGCAAGAATGGGCGAGTGGTGGACACTCTTAGCATGCCACCTGCCCGTTCTCCACCTAATGTTAAAATCGACCCTTAGATGTTTGGACATTCCTTCCCGAGGCAATTTTAACCCTACTCGCTCAGCAGAAACTTGACGGGTGGGCAGTTAAAATCACCCTGTGTCTTAGCTGTCTGAAAGCCGCCATGATCACAACTCCTATAATTTTATCCTGCTCCCTTGAGCAGGCAACAAGCACATGCACCCAGAGCCAACAGGGTCCTTCTTTACATATGCATGTTGCGACCCGATTACATCATTGAGACCTGACTGTAAGCGGGGAACTATCTGGAGTTAAAATCGGCGCCAAGCTTATCAGAAGTACATTTCTGCATAGACACCCCCAACTGTTTGATTGAAAAATCATAAAACATCCTAACTACAGTTAGATTCTGAAAGTAAACCTATGACTTCCAACAAAAGTTGTCCCCTGGCACTCAACACACTACAATAATCTTGCACTTTCCACAGTCCTCACTTTGTAGGTTTACAGTCTGCAGTCAGTCGAGACTTTACAAGTTTGTTACAGTGTGGTGAATGGAATCGATTCCCTTAGAACCTGTGGAGCTGGATAGTGTCTGAAAATTCAAGAGGAAAGTAAACAAATATGTGGCAGAGAAAGTTACTGAAGTGCATGAAGAATAGAGTGGTGTGTGATACTTTTCAAATTTTGAGATAGGCCAGATGGACCCTAGTGGTCTCATAATTCAGTACATTTCAATGTGTTATTTCTTTCAAACTATTACAAGTTTAGGCTTGTTTTAACCTTCTGCAA